>NC_081552.1:40752048-41051612 GCF_963082655.1 Stomoxys calcitrans
GGACTCAAATGAAAGGTATTTAGGATAAGAAAACGTATCTGATATCCAATTGTCGAACCAAGTGTTAGGGGGACCACCCCAACCCCCAAAACACCCCTTAATCGGACATATTTATCGACCATGGCAATATGGGACCCAAATGAAAGGTATTTGCGAGTAGAATACGAATCTAGAGATTGAAAACTAACTTTTTGGTTTGGAAACCGTTGGTTTTGCATACGTGAATTAATGTACTATCTTGGCAATCGACTCTAAATATTTCTAAAACAGACAAAGCAATTATCAAAGCGTTTAAACAAGCTAAGTACCACTTTACAACTCAATAAGATGGCGCTGTTCTTTAATGCCAAAGCCTAACTCCGAAAATAATATGACGTTTAGGAAATAATTTCGTTAAACGTACACAAGTTATTCTAACTAAACATATCCCAGCTACATCGTTTTGCCAGTGACGGCAACAACCCCAAACAGGACTTATTAACTGATCATGGGAATATGGGGCTTAAATAAAAGGTATTTGAATGTAGAATACTAATCTGATATCCAAATATGGGACCAAGTGTTTGGGGGGGCGCCTCTCCCCTCAAACATCCCCCAAAGGGAACAAATTTAAGACCATATCAGTATGGGGTTCACATTAAAGGTCTTTGGGAGTAAAGCACGAATCTGATATCAATATTCGGGAAAAGTGTCTATGGGGCTACTCCACCCCCACAACACCACTCAAATAGGAAGTATTCGCTGACTTTTCCAATATAAGGGTCAAATAAGAGGGTTTTTAGAGTAGAACACGAATCCGATATATACTTTCAAAGCCAACTCACTGAGTGGCCGAACATCCCCCAATACACCCCCCAAGCCGGTCATGTTTGTCGACAATGGAAATATGGGGCTCAAATTGAAGGTATTTGGGAATAGACCACGTATCCGATATCAACATTTGGGACCAACTGTCTAGGGGACGTCCCACCACCATAACAACCCCTAAATACGACGTATTTGCTCACCAAGACAATTTGGCTCTTAAAGAGAATGGAACTAGATATTTATAGTTTTTAAGGCAAATACACCAAACCAGACATATTTGGTGACTTTTGCAATAAGGAGTTTAAATGAGATTAGAAAACGAATTTGATATCCAATTTTGAGACAAATGGCAATATGGGGTTCAAATAAATGGTATATATATTATATATATATATATATATATATATATATATATATGAAAATAGAGCACGTTGCTGATATATTTTTCGGGCTTTGTGTTTGTGGGACCAGCCCAATCCCCAAAACAATCCCTTAATCGAGGTTATTTACCAACCATGTCAATGTGGAGCTTAAATGAAAGGTATTGGGGGGTAGAGCAGGAATTGATACCCACTTACGGGACTAATTTTCTAGGGGTCTATCCCCCTCCCAAAATATCTTACAGACTGCTGTCTTTACTGGCCATCGCAATACGGGGCTTAAATAAAGGCATTTGGGAGTAGAATACGAATTTGATATCCAAATGTAGGACCATGTATTAAGGGCATCACCCCTCCCCCAAAACACCCCCCAATGGGTAAACATTTTTCGACAATGCCAATATGTGGCTCAAATAAAAGGTATTTGAGATTAAAAAACGAATTTGATAACCTAATTTGGGCCATGTGTTTGAGGGACCCCTCATCGTGTAAACTCCCCTAAACCAATGGCAATATGGGGTTTAAATAATTGGTATTTGAAAGAAGAGCAAGATGCTGATAGTTTTTCAGGGCCAAGTGTCTGTGGGACCACCTCACCCCCGAAAATACCCCTAAATCAGATATCATGAAAATATCGGGCTGAAATAAATTATTTTAAGAATGGAGTACACCTTACATCCAAACATAAATTCGTAGACTAATTAAGATCATATGAGATTCAGATAAAGGCACTAATATTGTTCAACTGATAGTCATGCGATATACTATTTTCGTAGAATGATGTTTCACTAAAAGCTCTTTAATTGTCTAAAATAAATATTCAAAGGAAAATGTTGCTCCATATAAAGAAAAGATGGCGCAGCAGATCGGGCCTGGGTCAGTTAGTATGGTATAAAAATTTAATTATAGGGATAAGCCATCAGGTGCTATATTATGTCGATGCAGTTAAATCCAGCTTTATTCGATAAATGGTTATAAAATTAATTTTTTTATACCCTCCACCATAGGATGGGGGCATACTAATTTCGTCATTCTGTTTGTAACACCTCAAATATGCGTCGGAGACCCCATAAAGTATATATTTTTTTGATCGTCATGTCATATTAAGTCGACCTAGCCATGTTCGTCCGTCAGCCCGTCCGTCCGTCTGTCTGTCCGTCTGTCCGTCCGTCCGTCTGTCCGTCCTTCCGTCTGCCTGTCGAAAGCACGCTTTCGATGGAGTTAAGTTAGCCGCTTGAAATTTTGCACAAATACTTTTTATTAGTGTAGGTCGGTTGGGATTGTAAATGGGACAAATTGGTCCAGTTTTTGATACAGCTGCCATATAAACCGATCTTGGGTCTTTATTTCTTGAGCCTCTAGAGGGCGCAATTCTAGTCCGATTTGACTGAAACTATGTACGTCGTGTTTTGTTATCACTTCCATTAACTGCACTAAATATGGTTCAAATCGGTCCAAGTTTATAAAGGGTGATTTTTTTGAGGTTAGGATTTTCATGCATTAGTATTTGACAGATCACGTGGGATTTCAGACATGGTGTCAAAGAGAAAGATGCTCAGTATGCTTTGACATTTCATCATGAATAGACTTACTAACGAGCAACGCTTGCAAATCATTGAATTTTATTACCAAAATCAGTGTTCGGTTCGAAATGTGTTCAAATTTTGACCAATTTTGTTCAGCGATGAGGCTCATTTCTGGTTGAATGGCTACGTAAATAAGCAAAATGGCCGCATTTGGAGTGAAGAGCAACCAGAAGCCGTTCAAGAACTGCCCATGCATCCCGAAAAATGCACTGTTTGGTGTGGTTTGTACGCTGGTGGAATCATTGGACCGTATTTTTTCAAAGATGCTGTTGGACGCAACGTTACGGTGAATGAACACATTTCGAACCGAACACTGATTTTGGTAATAAAATTCAATGATTTGCAAGCGTTGCTCGTTAGTAAGTCTATTCATGATGAAATGTCAAAGCATACTGAGCATCTTTCTCTTTGACACCATGTCTGAAATCCCACGTGATCTGTCAAATACTAATGCATGAAAATCCTAACCTCAAAAAAATCAACCTTTATATACGGCGATAATTATATATGGGAGCTATATCCAAATCTGAACCGATACTGATGAAACCTTGCAGATATGTTAAGATCGATAACAATATAATCCACGCCAAACCTGTGCAGATCGGTTGGAAATTGTAGTTACTACGGCCATTTAAGTGAAAATCGGGCGATACATATATATGGGAGCTATATCCAATTCTGAACCGATTTTGTTGAAGTCCTGCAGATAGGTTAAGATCAGTAACAAAATAATCCGCGCCAATTTTTCTGCAGATCGGCTAAAAATTGTAGTTAAGCGGAAATCGGGCGAAACATATATATGTCAGCTATATCTAAATCTCAACCGATTTTGATAAAATCTTGCTGATGTGTTTAGAACAGTAACAAAATAATCCATGTCAAATTTTGTGCTGATCGGTGGAAAAGCGTAGTTACTACAGCCATTAAAGTGCAAATCGGTCGACACATATATATCGAAACTATATCTAAATCTGAACCGAATTTGATGAAATCTTGCTGATATGTTAAATCAGTTTCAGAACAATCCGTGCCAAGTTTTGTGCAGATCAGATGAAAATTTAAATATTGATCTAAGACCCCACAATGTATATATATATATACTAGATCGTCTCGACATTTTGAGTCGATCTACCCATGCCCGTCTGTCGAAATCACGATAGCGGTCGAACGTGTAAAGCCGCATAAAATTTTGTAAAGTTACTCTATTTTGGTCTTCGGAAATTGCAAATGAGCTATATCGGTTTAGATTTGGGTATAGCTTCCTATCTCCCGATTTGACTTCTTGAGTCAATTTTTGTCAGATTTGGTTGAAAATTTGCAAGCGTTGTTCTGTTATGACTTCCAACAACAGTGCCAAGTACGCTATAAATTGGTCTATCACCATGGTGGTGGGTTCCCAAGATACGGCCCGGCCGAACTTAACACGCTTTTACTTGTTTTATCGAAATGTGTTCTCTGTTATGAAAGTTCATCGCGAGCTTCTTCCATTTTATGGATGTAAATAAGCAGAATTTTCGATTTTGTAGTGAAGATCAGCACGAAGCATTACAAAAGCTGTCAATGCATCCAGAAAAAGTCAGAAGTTTGGTGCGGCCTATGGTCTGATGGCATCATTGGACCGTACTTCTTCAAAGATGATGCGAATCGTAATGTAACTGTGAATGGTGAGCGCTATCCTGAGATGGTATCCAACTGTCTTTGTCCAAAATGCAAGAGCTTGACATGTATGATATGTGGTTTCAACAAGGCGGAGCGAGTTCAGTGAACATTTGATTTCTCATTCGGGACGGGTCTATTGGCCGCCTCATGTCTATACAGACATGCCCGCTTCAATTGACGCATTGAATGACAACATTGATGCTTTCATTCGTGAGATACCGGCCGAAATGTTGGAAAGAGTAAGCCAAAATTGGACTAATCGGATGGACCATTTGAGCCGCAGTCACGGTCAACATTTGCATGAAATAATCTTCAAATAATAAATTGTATGGACAGTACTATCGAATCAAATAAAGATTTCATGCATTTTTATACCCACCACCGAAGGATGGGGGTATAATCATTTTGTCATTCCGTTTGCAACACATCGAAATATCCATTTCCGACCCTATAAAGTATATATATATTCTTGATCAGCGTAAAAATCTAAGACGATCTAGCCATGTCCGTCCGTCTGTCCGTCTATCTGTTGAAATCACGCTGCAGTCTTTAAAAATAGAGATATTGAGCTGAAATTTTGCACAGATTCTTTTTTTGTCCATAAGCAGGTTAAGTTCGAAGATGGGCTATATCGGACTATATCTTGATATAGCCCCCATATAGACCGATCAGCCGATTTAGGGTCTTAGGCCCATAAAAGCCACATTTATTATCCGATTTTGTTGAAATTTGGGACAGTGAGTTGTGTTAGGCCCTTCGACATCCTTTGTCAATTTGGCTCAGATCGGTTCAGATTTGGATATAGCTGCCATATAGACCGATCCTACGATTTAGGGTCCTAGGCCCATAAAAGCCACATTTATGGTCCGATTTCGCTGAAATTTGGGACAGTGAGTTGTCTTAGGCCCTTTGACATGTTTCTTTAATTTGGTCCAGATCGGTTCAGATTTGGATATAGCTGCCATATAGACCGATCCTCCGGTTTATGGTCTTAGGCCCACAAAAGCCACATTTATTATCCGATTTTTATGAAATTCGGGGCAGTGAATTGTGTAAGGCCCATCGACATCCTTTGTTAATTTGGCTCAGATCGGTTCAGATTTGGATATAGCTGCCATATAGATGGATCCTCCGATTTATGGTGTAAGGCCCATAATAGCCACATTCATTATCCGATTTTGCTGCAATTTGGGACAGTGAGATGTGTTAGGCCCTTTGACATATTTCTTCAATTTGGTCCAGATCGGTTCAAATTTGGATATAGCTGCCATATAGACCGATTTCTTGATTTATGGTTTTGGGCCCATAAAATGCTCATTTATTGCCCGATGTCCCCGAAATTTGGAACAGTGAGTTAAGTTAAGCCCCTTGACATACTTTTGCAATATCGCACAGATCGGTCCACATTTGGATATAGCTGTCATATAGACCGATATCTAGGTTTTAGGTTTTGGGGCCATAAAAGACGCATTTATTGTCCGATGTCGCTGAAATTTGAGGCAGTGAGTTTGGTTAGGCTCTTCGACGTCCTTCTTCAATTTTGCCCAGATCGGTCCAGATTTGAATTTAGCTGCCATATAGACCGATCTCTGGATTTAAGGTTTAGGGCCCATTAAAGAGGCATTTATTGTCCGATTTCGCCGAAATTTGGGACAGTGCTTAGTGTTAGGCTCTTCGACATGTTTATGCAACTTGGCCCAAATCGGTCCAGATTTGGATATAGCTGCCATGTAGACCGATATCTCGATTTAAAGTCTTGGCCCCATAAAAGTCGCATTTATAATCCGATTTCACTGAAATTTGACACAGTGACTTATGTTCGGCTTTTCGACATCCGTGTCGTATATAGTTCAGATCGGTATGAGGTATATGAGTATAAGGTATGAAATTTTCACCGAATTTTGATGAAAGGTGGTTTACATATATACCCGAGGTGGTGGGTATCCAAAATTTCGGCCCGGCCGAACTTAACGCCTTTTTAATTGTTCTAAATTCAATGTGACTTTTTTGAAAAACTGTCCTATAGCTCTTAAAAAATCACCCTTAAGTTTGTCATCCTTTATGCTGAAGTCTCTGTAGAGGTTGATAGAAATATATCTTAAGTGCAAAGATCCCTGGAGATCGCCTATCTCGGCCACATCATGCATTTATTTAAGGACAAGTCCACTGAAACAGCCCTGAAACAGAAATCACAATGCTAGCATTTCTTGACATTGAGGCTGCTTTTAATAGTGTAAAATCAACGTCAATCATGAGGGAGTTTCTAAACTAAAGACTATGCTTTGTAATACATATAATTTGGTCAAATTGTCATCAATGGAAAAACCAAATTAGCGTACCCCTAAGGTAAAGGCCATAAAGACTATTTGTGTTAATATTTTAAAATTATTGTACTTCACTTTACCTTTCGAAAAAAAAATCAAAAATTTTAAATTTATCATTACCATAAACCTTTCGAAATATTCCAGCATTCTTTAATATTTTTTTTTCTGTCGATGACATAATCACATAAAACAACTGTCATCGACTGACCATTCAAATGCCAGAAATTGTTTTTTTTAACCGCAGTTTGGCTTTTAACATTATTACAATTGCCTAGAAGCGACATGAAATAAATGCGACAGTTTAATTTGCCAAAGACTTTTTGAAATTTGTTATTCTTCCAATTCTTTTTTTTATACCCTCCACCATAGGATGGGGGTATACTAATTTCGTCATTCTGTTTGTAACTCCTCGAAATATTCTACTAAGACCCCATACTGCATATATATTCTTGATCATCGTGACATTTTAAGTCGAACTAGCCATGTTCGTCCGTCCGTCTGTCTGTCGAAAGCACGCTTACTTTGGAAGGAGTAAAGGTAGCCGCTTGAAATTTTGCACAAATACTTCTTATAAGTGTAGGTCGGTTGGGATTGTATATGGGCTATATCGGTCCACGTTTTCATATAGCTGCCATATACACCGATCTTGGATCTTGACTTCTTGAGCCGCTAGAGGACACAATTTAATTTGCAATAATTTAATTTTTTTAAGCCGCTAGAGGGCACAATTCTAATCCGGTTTGGCTGAAATTTAGCATGAGGTGTTTTATTATGACTTCCAACAAAAGTGCTGAGTATGGTAGAAATCGGTCCATAACCTGATATAGCTGCCATATAAACCGATCTGGGATCTTGACTTCCTGAGTGTCTAGAGTGCCCAATTCCTATCCGATTTGGCTGAAATTCACGACGTGTTTTGTTATGACTTCCAACAACTGTGTTAAGAATAGTTCAAATCGGTCCATAACCTGATATAGCTGCCATATAAACCTATCTGGGGTCTTGACTTCCTGAGCGTCTAGAGTGCTCAATTCCTATGCGATTTGGCTGAAATTCACGACGTGTTTTGTTATGACTTCCAACAACTGTGTTAAGAATAGTTCAAATCGGTCCATAACCTGATATAGCTGCCATATAAACCGATCTGGGGTCTTGACTTCTTAAGCCACTTGAGGACGCAATTATTATCCGATTTGGGTAAAATTTTTCATGAGGTGTTTTATTATGGCATTCAACAACTGTGCTAAGAAAAGTTCAAACCGGTTCATAACCTGATATAGCTGCCATATAAACCGATCTGTGGTCTTGACTTCTTGAGCGGCTAGAGGGCACAATTTTTATCCGATTTAGCTGAAATTTTGCATGAGGTGTTTCGTTATGACATTCAACAACTGTGCTAAGAATAGTTCAAATTGGTCCATAACCTGATATAGCTGTCATATAAACCGATTTGGGATTTTGACTTTTTGAGCCTCCAAAAAAGTGCAAGAATTATCTGAGTTGGCTGAAATTTTGTACAACGGCTTCTCCCATGACCTTTAACATACGTGTCGAATATGGCAGGAATCGGTTTGTAGACTAGACAATGACTTCTACTATGGTCTCCAATATTCAATATTCTTTTATCCTTTATTTGCCTAAAAAGAGATAACATGGAAAAAGCTCGACAAATGCGATCCATGGCGAAGGGTACATAAGATTCGGCCCGGCCGAACTTTGCACGCTTTTACATGTTTTTTGTTAGATATACCAGTGGATTTCCCAACAGTGCAACATTGATGCTTTTTTGAGTTTCCCCGAAAACAAAGTTATAGTTTGCCAAAGCTTTATTGCCATACAAAATGTTAGATAAAACACCTTCTTCTTTTTCGGCTTCGGCTTCGGTTTCTGCTTCTGCTTCAATGGTCTCCAAAAGATACATGAAATATGTAGAGTTGAAATCTTTTAAGCCAGAGGGAGGCCTAAGACCCCTGGAAGATGGTTTCCTTTTAGACTATTGCCATTTTTCTAGATATTTTTGTATAGATAACACTATTGGCTTCATATTGGTTGGTTGACAATCCACCTAAATATTTTACTTCATTTCGGTAGATTGCCGTACAACTTTGAGCTGACTTGCCACAAAGAGGCGGCGGCGGCGGTGTTGGCGGCCGTCTCGGCAAGCTTTTTGGTGTTTGCCGCCAACATCATGTATCTCACTGTTAGTCTGCCAAAATTAGAAAAAAAGAAAAAGAAAAATAAAGACGGAAAACAGCCAAAAAATCTATTGTATTTTTATTTGCGAAAATTCAAATTGCTCAGAGTTTGTGTGATATGAATGGCATCAGCAAAACGGTTTTCACGTTGATATTTATCAGTTGCGTCTTTTTTTTTTAGTTTTTAGTTTGGTGGCCACCATAGTTAGGTTTGCTGGTTAAGGAACCTCCAATTGCCGTTTCTGCTGCTGCATGTTGATAGTGATTGCATTGCCATTGATGTTGGTGGTGTTGTCTTCTATGGTTTTATTAAAATTGGGGTCTTTAAAGATGACAATTGTTTGATAAATTTCGGACAAGTAATAAATTTTGAAATTCTTGCAAATCCAATTCCAAGCTTATTTTTTTGCCAGCATCTTCTTAGTTTTTTAATGAGTATTATGGCAAAAAATTTCCTTTAAGCAAATAAGCTGGTTACAAATAATAGCAAAAAAAAAACAGAATTAAAACATGCCATGCATCGCATTTGTCGAGTTTTCATCCCGGTATCTTCTTTTAGGCAAACAAAGGAAACAAGCAAAAACGTGTTAAGTCCGGCCGTGCCGAACTTGGGATGCCCATCTCCACTACCATATCCATTGTGGTATGCCAATCATATTAATTGAAAGATCGGTCCATATTAAAGCTATGTCTAAATATAATCTGATCTGGACCAATTGCTGGCTAGATGACGGGAGGCTTAATACAAGTCACTGTGCCCAATTCCAGCGAAATCGGGCAATAAATTCCGACTTTATGGGCTTCAGACCCCTTATCGGCAAATCGGTCCATATGACAACTATATCTAAATATAATTCGATCTGAACCATATTCGTGGCGGATGTTAGGAGCCCTTAAATAACTCATTGTTTCAAATTTCAACGATATCGGATAAAAAACAAGTAAAAAGGCGTTAAGTTCGGCCGGGCCGAACTTTGGATACCCACCACCTCGGGTATATATGTAAACCACCTTTCATCAAAATTCGGTGAAAATTTCATACCTTATGTCCAATATCGGTTTCATCAAAATATGTTCCGATTTGAACCAAATACTAATAAGGACACTAGCTATATCTAAAAATAAACCGATCTGAACTATATACGACACGGATGCCGAAAAGCCTAACATAAGACACTGTGTCAAATTTCAGTGAAATCGGATTATAAATGCGCCTTTTATGGGGCCAAGACTTTAAATCGAGATATCGGTCTACATGGCAGCTATATCCAAATCTGAACCGATTTGGGCCAAGTTGCATAAAAATGTCGAATAGCCTAACACAAAGCACTGTCCTAAATTTTGGCGAAATCGGACAATAAATGCCTCTTTTATGGGCCCAAAATCTTAAATCGAGAGATCGATCTATATGGCAGCTATATTCAAATCTGGACCGATCTGGGCAAAATTGAAGAAGGGCGTCGAAGAGCCTAACCAAACTCAATGTCTCAAATTTCGGCGACATCGGACAATAAATGCGTCTTTTATGGCTCCAAAATCGAGAAATCGGTCTATATGGCAGCTCTATCCAAATCTGAACCGATCTGTGCGATATTGCAGAAGTATGTCAAGGGGCTTAACCTAACACACTGTCCCAAATTTTGGCGACATCGGATAATAAATGAGCATTTTATGGGCCCAAAACCATAAACCAAGAAATCGGTCTACATGGCAGCTATATCCAAATATGAACCGATCTGGACCAAATTGAAGATATATGTCGAAGGACCTAACACAACTCACTGTCCCAAATTTCAGCAAAATTGCATAATAAATGTGGCTTTTGTGGGCCTAAGACCCTAAACCGGAGGATCGGTCTATATGGCAGCTATATCCAAATCTGAACCGATCTGGGCCAATTTAACGAAGGATGTCTAAAGGCCTAACACAACTCACTGTCCCAAATTTCAGCGAAATCGGACCATAAATGTGGCTTTTATGGGCCTAAGACCCTAAATCGGAGGATCGGTCTATATGGCAGCTATATCCAAATCTGTACCGATCTGAGCCAAATTGACGAAGGATGTCGAAGGGCCTAACACAACTCACTGCCCCAAAATTTCAGCGAAAACGGATAATAAATGTGGCTTTTATGGGTCTAAGACCCTAAATCGGCGGATCGGTCTATATGGGGGCTATATCAAGATATAGTCCGATATAGCCCATCTTCGAACTTAACCTGCTTATGGACAAAAAAAGAATCTGTGCAAAGTTTCAGCTCAATATCTCTATTTTTAAAGGCTGTAGTGTGATTTCAACAGACAGACGGACAGACGGACGGACATGTATAGATCGTCTTAGATTTTTACGCTGATCAAGAATATATATACTTTATAGGGTCGGAAATGGATATTTCGATGTGTTGCAAACGGAATGACAAAATGAATATACCCCCATCCTTCGGTGGTGGGTATAATAAAGCCTTTATGGGTTTCAGACCCGTTAACAGCAGATCGGTCTATATGGCAGCTATATCTTAATATAATCCGATCTGAACCATACTCTGGTCGGATGCTGGGAGACTTAAAACTACTCATTGTATCAAATTTCAGCAAATCGGATAAAACAGAAAGGTTTTTTGGGCTGCAGACACTTTATCTAGATATAGTCCAATCTGAACCATATTCAGGTCGGATGTCTGGAGGTTTAAAATAACTCACTTTTTATACCCTCCACCATAAGATGGGGGGTATACTAATTTCGTCATTCTGTTTGTAACTACTCGAAATATTCGTCTGAGACCCCATAAAGTATATATATTCTTGATCGTCGTGACATTTTATGTCGATCTAGCCATGTCCGTCCGTCTGTCCGTCCGTCCGTCCGTCCGTCCGTCCGTCCGTCCGTCCGTCCGTCCGTCCGTCCGTCCGTCCGTCCGTCCGTCTGTCTGTCGAAAGCACGCTAACTTCCGAAGGAGTAAAGCTATCCGCTTGAAATTTTGCACAAATACTTCTTATTAGTGTAGGTCGGTTGGTATTGTAAATGGGCCATATCGGTCCATGTTTTGATATAGCTGCCATATAAACCGATCTTGGGTCTTGACTTCTTGAGCCTCTAGCGTGCGCAATTCTTATCCGATTGGAATGAAATTTTGCACTACGTGTTTTGTTATGATATCCAACAACTGTGCCAAGTATGGTTCAAATCGGTCCATAACCTGATATAGCTGCCATATAAACAGATCTTGGGTCTTGACTTCTTGAGCCTCTAGAGTGCGCAATTCTAATCCGATTGGAATGAAATTTTGCACGACGTGTTTTGTTATGATATCCAACAACTGTGCCAAGTATGGTTCAAATCGGTTCATAAACTGATATAGCTGTCATATAAACAGATCTGGGGATTTGATTTCTTGAGCTTCTAGAGGGCGCAATTCCTATCCGATTTGGCTGAAATTTTGCATGACGTATTTTATTTTTACTTTCAACAACTGGGTCAAATAAGGTTCAAATCGGTTCATAACCTGATATAGCTGCCATATAAACCGATCTTGGGTCTTGACTTCTTGAGCCTCTAGAGTGCGCAATTCTTATCCGATTGGAATGGAATTTCGCACGACGTGTTTTGTTATGATACCCAACCACTGTGTCAAGTATGGTTCAAATCAGTCCATAACCTGATATAGCTGCCATATAAACCGATCTTGGGTCTTGACTTCTTGACCCTCTAGAGGGCACAATTCTTATCCGATTTGAATGAATTTTTGCACGAAGTATTTCGTTATGATATCCAACAACTGTGCCAAGTATGGTTCAAATCGGTTCATAAACTGATATAGCTGTCATATAAACAGATCTGGGGATTTGATTTCTTGAGCTTCTAGAGGGCGCAATTCCTATCCGATTTGGCTGAAATTTTGCATGACGTATTTTATTTTTACTTTCAACAACTGGGTCAAATAAGGTTCAAATCGGTTCATAACCTGATATAGCTGCCATATAAACCGATCTGGGATCTTGACTTCTTGACCCCTAGAGGTCGCAATTATTATCCGATATGCCTGAAATTTTGTACGATGGATCCTCTCATGACCATCAACAAACGTGTTTATTATGGTCTGAATCGGTCTATAGCCCGATACAGATCCCATATAAATCGTTCTCTCTATTTTACTTCGTGAGCCCCAATGGGCGCAATTCTTAAACGAATTGGCTGAAATTTTACACAGGCCTCCAACATATAATTTAATTGTGGTCCGAAGCGGACCATATCTTGATATCGTTTTAATAGCAGAGTAACTCTTTTCTTATATACTTTTTTGCCTAAGAAGAGATGCCGGGAAAAGAACTTGACAAATGCGATCCATGGTGGAGGGTATATAAGATTCGGCCCGGCCGAACTTAGCACGCTTTTACTTGTTTAAATTTATGCGAAATCGGATAAAATTAATGAATGTATGGGCTTCAGACCCTTCATCGACAGATAGGTCTGTATGGCAGCCATATCTAACCCGTTATCGACAGATCGGTCTATATGGGAGCTATATCTTAATATTGTCCGATCTGAATCATACTCTGGTCGGATGCTGGAAGACTTAAAACTACTCATTCTATCAAATTTCAGTGAAATCGGATTAAAAAAAAGGTTTTATGGGCTGCAGACCCTTTATCGACAGATAGGTCTATATGGGAGCTATATCTTAATATAGTCCGATCTGAATCATATTCAGGTCGGATGTCGGGAGGTTTAAAATAACTCACTTTTTTAAATTTCAGTGAAATCGGATAAAAATAAAGAATTTATGGGCTTCAGACCCTTTATCGACAGATAGGTCTGTATGACAGCTATATCTAAATATAGTCCGATCTGAACCATATTAGGGTCGGATATCTTGAGGCTCAAACAACTCACAGTTTAAAATTGCAGCGAAATCGGGTTTATGGGCTTCCGACCCTTTATCGGGAGATCGGTCTTTATGACAGCTATATCTAAATATATAGTCTGATCTGAACCATATTTAAGTCGGATGTCGGGAGGCTCAAACAGCTCACCAATTCAAATTTCAGCGAAATCGGATAAAAATTTAAACATTTATATATTTTAGACCCTTTATCGGCAGATCGGTATATTTAGCAGCTATATCCAAGCATGGTCCGATTTGGCCCATTCAAGAACTTTACCAGCGTCAGGTCATTGTATAAAATTTCAGCCAATTCGAATAAGAATTGCGCGCCTTAGAGGCTCAAGTAGTAAAATTAGGAGATCGGTTTATATGGGAGCTGTATCAGGCTATAGGCCGATTCAGACCATATTTGACACGTATGTTGTCATGGGTCATGGGAGAAGCTGTTGTAACGAATTTTAACCAAATCGAATATTTGATGTGTCCTCTAGACGCTCAAGAAGTCAAGACCCCACATCAGTTTATATAAAAGCTATTTCAGATTATAAACCGAATTCAACCATACTTAGCGCAGTTATTGGAAGCCATAACAAAACACGTCATGCAAAATTTCAACCAAATGGGTGGGAATTTTGCCCCATAGGGGCTCAAGAAGTTAAGATCCCAGATCGGTTTATATGCCAGCTATATCAAAACATGGACCGATATGGCCCGTTTACAATCCCAACCGACCTATACAAAAAAAAGTATTTGTGCACAATTTTAAGCGGCTAGCTTTACTCCTTCGAAAGTATGCGTGCTTACGACAGACGGACGGCCAATAAAGAGGAGAACTTAAGAAAATAAAATCCGAACATAAGAAATTGGAGGAAAACGTGAAAATAACAAGTAAAAAGGCGTTAAGTTCGGCCGGGCCGAACTTTGGATACCCACCACCTCGGGTGTATATGTAAACCACCTTTCGTCAAAATCCGGTGCAAAACTCATACATTATGTCCCATACCAGAAATATGTGGAGGGGCTTAACTTAACACTTTGTCCCAAATTTCGGCAACATCGGACAATATATGCGCTTTTTATGGCCCCAAAACCTAAAACCGAGAGATCGGTCTATATGGCAGCTATATCCAAATCTGGACCGATCTGTGCGATAATGCAGAGGTATGTCAAGGGGCTTAAATTAACTTACTGTCCCAAATTTCGGCGACATCGGACAATAAATGCGCCTCTTAATGGCCTAAGACCCCAAATCGGAGGATCGGTCTATATGGCAGCTATTTCAAAATTTTAACCGATCTGAGAAATTGATGGAGGACGTCGGAGGGCCTAAGGCAACGCACTGTCCCAAATTTCAGCAAAGTCGGATAATAAATGTAGCTTTTATGGGCCTATGACCCTTAATCGGAGGATCGGTCTATATGGCAGCTATATCCAAATCTAAACCGATCTGAGTCATACTAACGGAGGATATTGAAGGGCCTAACACAACTCACTGTCTCAAATTTCAGCAAAATCGGATAATAAATGTGGCTTTTATGGGCCTAAGACCCTAAATTGCAGGATCGGTTTATATGGCAGCTATATCCAAATCTGGACCGTTTGGAGCCAAATTGATGGAGGACGTCGGAGAGCCCAAGACAACGCACTGTCCCAAATTTCAGCAAAAGCGGATAATAAATCTAGCTTTTATTGGCATATGACCCTAAATCGGAGGATCGGTCTATATGGCAGCTATATCCAAATCTGGACCGAACTGAGTTATATTAACGGAGGACGTTGAAGGGCCTAAGGAAACTCACTGTCCCAAGTTTCAGCAAAATCGGATAATAAATGTAGCTTTAATGGGCCTAAGACCCTGAATTGGAGGATCGGTCTATATGGCAGCTATATCCAAATATGGACCAATCTGAGCCAAATTGACGGAGGATATCGAAGGGCCTAACGCAACTCACTGTCCTGAATTTCAGCAAAATCGGATAATAAATGTGGCTTTTATGGGCCAGAGACCCTAAATCGGCGGATCGCTCTATATGGCAGCTATATCCAAATCTGAACCGATCTGGGTCATATTGACGGAGGATGTTGAAGGGCCTAAGACAACTCACTGTCCCAAATTTCAGCGAAACCGGATAATAAATGTGGCTTTTATTGGCCTTAGACCCTAAATCGGCGGATCGGTCTATATGGGGACTATATAAAGATATAGTCCGATATAGCCCATCTTCGAACTTAACCTGCTTATAGACAAAAAAAAAGAACCTGTGTAAACTTTCAGCTCAATATCTCTATTTTTGAAGACTGTAGCGTGATTTCAACAGACAGACGGACGGACATGTCTAGATCGTCTTAGATTTTTACGCTGATCAAGAATATATATACTTTATAGGGTCGGAAATGGATATTTCGATGTGTTGCAAACGGAATGACAAAATGAATATACCCTCATCCGTCGGTGGTGGGTATAAAAAGGGAATTGTTGTTGTTGTATAAGAAAACAAAAAGCTAAAAACCGAAGTTGAACCGCTGACATATTCGGTGGAAAGATGAATTAGTGAGAAATAATTGTGTTATAAATGTCCTGAATATAGAGAGTTTTGTTAATGCTTTGAACGCTGTTTTATATCATTTAAAAGTGTTGGGGCGACTTTGGAATGAAATGGTGTTGCGAATGCCTATTTTCTTCAACGTATACGTCAGCACAACCAAACAAAATCAAATTTACAAACAACACAAAGAACAAGTAAAAGCGTAATAAGTTCGGCTGGGCCGGATCTTGGGCACCCACCACTATAAATTTTGCTAAAATATAGGGTCTATATCTAGTTATAGACCGAATTGGACTATACTTGGCGCAGTTGTTGAAAGTCATAATAGAACACTATATGTAAAATTTCAGCAACATCGGATAAAAATCGCGGCTTGTAAGGGCTTAAGACGTCAAATCGGGAGATCGGTTTATAAGGCAGCTATATTATGTTCTTGACCGATTTAAACCGTATTTTTCACAGTTGTTAGAAATCATCACAGAACACAATGTGCAAAATTTCAGACAAATCGTACATAAATCGCGGCTTGTAAAGGCTGAAATCGGGAGATCGGTTTATATGGGAGCTATATCCAAGTCTTAACCGATATGGACCATTTGCAATTCCCAACGACCTTTAGCCGCTTGAAATTTTGCACAAATACTTCTTATTAGTGTAGGTCAGTTGGTATTGCAAATGGGTCATATCGGTCCATGTTTTGTTATAGCTGCCATATAAACCGATCAAGGGTCTTGACTTCTTGAGCTTCTACAGGGCGCAATTCCTATCCGATTTAGCTGAAATTTTGCATGACGTATTTTAATCTTACTTTTAAGAACTGTGCCAAATAAGGCTCAAATCGGTTCATATCCTATTATAGCTGCCATATAAAACGATCTGGGATCTTGAATTCTTCCTCTAGAGGTCGCAATTATTATCCGATTTGCCTGAAAATTTGTACGACGGATTCTCTCATGACCATCAACATACGTGTTTATTATGGTCTGAATCGGTCTATAGGCCGATACAGCTCCCATATAAATCGATCTCTCTATTTTACTTCTTGAGCCCCCAAAGGGCGCAATTCTTATTCGAATTGGCTGACATTTTACACAGGTCTTCAACATATAATTTAATTGTGATCCAAACCGGACCATATATTGATATCGCTCTAATAGCAGAGCAAATCTTTTCTTATATCCTGTTTTGCCTAAGAAGAGATGCCGGGGAAAGAACTCGACAAATGCGATCAATGGTGGAGGGTATATAAGATTCGGCCCGGCCGAACTTACTTTTACTTGTTTTAAAATTTATTCGCTATACAGAGACAAGTAAAAAGGCATTATGTTCGGCCGGCTCGAACTTTGGATACCCACAACCTCACATATATATGTAAACCACCTTTTGTAATAATCCGATAAAATAATGCATAATTTATGTACCCATAGCAGCTATATGGAAATATGGTACGATTTGGACCAAATTCGGCACGGTCCAAATATTTGTAAAAACAAATATTGGTCTTTTTGATAGGATATATCCAAATATAGACCGATCTAAACCATATACGATACAGATGTCGTAAAGCCTAACACAAGCCACTGTATCAAATTTCAGCGAAATCGGATAATAAATGCGCCCTTTATGGTGCCATGACATTAAACCGAGAGGTTGGTCAATACGGCAGCTATATCCAAATCTGGATCGATCTGGATCAAATTTAAAAGGATGTAGAAGGGCCTAACACAACTCACTGTCATAAATTTCAGCAAAATAGGATTAAAAATGAGCCATAAAAGGATCCAAGACCTTAAATCGTCAGATCGGTTTACATGGCAGCTATATCCAAATCTGGATTGATCTGAGTCAAATTGAGGAAAGATGTCAAAGGGCCAAACACAACTCACTGTCCCAAATTTCAGTGAAATCGGATTATACATAAGCCATTTATGGGCCCAAAATCTTAAATCGAGAGATCGATCTATATGGCAGCTATATCTAATTCAGGACCTACTTGGGCTAAACGGAAGAAGGATGTCGGAAAGCCTAACACAACTCACTGTCCTAAATTTCAGCAAAATTAGATGATAAATGTGGATTTTATGAGCCTAAGAACTTAAATCAGCGGATCGGTCCTTATGGGGGCTATATCAAGATATAGTCCGATATAACCGATCTTCGAACTTAACTTGCTTATGGACTAAAAAAGAATCTGTGCAAAGTTTCAGCTCAATATCTCTATTTTTATAAACTATAGCGTGATTTCAACAGAAATACAGATAGATCGCCTCAGTTGTTTATTACGATCAAGAATATATATTGTATATATAAAGAGTCGAAAATGGATATTTCGATGTTTTGCAAACAGAATGACAAAATGAATATATCCCCCATCATTCGGTGGTGGGTATAAAAGTATATATTAAACTAGCTGGACAGGGCTCGCTCCGCTGCGCCTTCTTTAACTCTCTTATTTTATCTGAGCCCTATTCTGACACTGGCGGGAAATAAGTCATGTTTTGGGGTCCTGGATATCATTTTCGTGCTCTACTCCCAAATACCTTTTATTTGAGTCTTATAATATTGTGGTCGGTAAATATATCCGGTATTGTGGTATTTTTGGGGGTGAAGTGGACGCTCATATATCAGACACGTGATCTAGTCTCAAATATCTTTCATTTGAGCCACATATTCTCATTATTGCTTATATTTCCATTTGGTGGGTTTTGGAGGTGGCGCGGCCACCCTAAATAGGGATACCAAATTTTTGTTTCTGAGTTATTACAAACCAACCAAATTTCGCTTAAATCGCCCCACTCATCTACGAGATCTGACATTTTTCGAAAGGTGCGCCCATAAAGGTTTGGATGTTAGATCTACTTCATTCTCTTGGTTTTGGTGTTGGATTGGAGTTGCCAAACCCTTTGGCCTGAAAGTGGATATTAGATTCAAACACCACATTTAAGATACATATTGCCATAGTCGGTATATATGTATGATTTAGGGGAAGTTTATGAGGTGAGACGATTTGAGCCCCTTTTAGCTATTATCGACGAATATGTCCAGTTTGAGTGGTATGTAGGGTGGGACGGCCACCCACGCACTTAGGCCTGAAAAAATATCAGCATCGTGATAGGGTGCGGACACTGAAATAAATCAGCATCGTGCTAGAGCGCGATTTTGTTTGGCCCCATATGTCAAGCATTTTGAAGGTGGCTATCAAGATATTGAAGGCAACGGGTCTCGTACAGATCCATACTAATTATTATTGTTTTGGTTATGTACATTTAAAATCATATTTTAAAGTTACCACTTGGGATACCACATTTTTATACCCTCCACCATAGGATGGGGGGTATACTAATTTCGTCATTCTGTTTGTAACTACTCGAAATATTCGTCTGAGACCCCATAAAGTATAAATATTCTTGATCGTCGCAACATTTTTTGTCGATCTAGCCATGTCCGTCCGTATGTCCGTCCGTCCGTCCGTCTGTCTGTCTGTCGAAAGCACGCTAACTTCCGAAGGAGTAAAGCTAGCCGCTTGAAATTTTGCACAAATACTTCTTATTAGTGTAGGTCGGTTGGTATTGTAAATGGGCTATATCGGTCCATGTTTTGATATAGCTGCCATATAAACCAATCTTGGGTCTTGACTTCTTGAGCCTCTAGAGGTCGCAATTATTATCCGATTTGCCTGAAATTTTGAACGACGAATTCTCTCATGACCATCAACATACGTGTTTATTATGGTCTGAATCGGTCTATAGCCCGATACAGCTTCCATATAAATCAATCTCTCTTTTGTACTTTTTGAGCCCCCAAAGGTCGCAATTCTTATTCGAATTGGCTGACATTTTACACAGGTCTCCAACATATAATTTAATTGTGGTCCAAACAGGACCATATTTTGATATCGCTCTAATAGCAGAGCAAATCTTTTCTTATATCCTTTTTTTGCCTATGAAGAGATGCCGGAAAAGATCTCGACAAATGCGATCGATGGTGGAGGGTATATAAGATTCGGCCCGGCCGAACTTAGCACGCTTTTAATTGTTTTAACTTATGAGGGTTCCGTCAGTCGAAGACTGTGCCACTCGCATCAGTGCCTCGCACTCGGTCTCAAGTGACGACCCAGCTATGCGATCGGAAACCTTTTTCCTTCCTTCCAGGTTTCCAATCGTCGCCTCGATTATACCGCGATGGTATGAGCTGCTCCCATCCTTAATCCATTCTCCTATCGCCTTAAGTCTCATAGCCGCAGTTGCTGCCTCACACATAATCTGTATGTCAATGGGGCGGATATCTAGAATAGTCTCAAGTGCCCACTAGGCGCTGGATGGTACGCCCTCCTTCAGATATAAATCGTGACATCGGTTTATATGACAGCTGTATCGAAATGTGAACCAATCTATGCCAAATGGCAGAAATATGTTGAAGAGCCTAACGCAACTTATTTTTCTAAATTTTGGCAAAATCGGATAATAAATGCGCCTTTTATAGCCCAAGCCCTAAAATCGGGAGATCGGTCTATATAGAAGCTATATCTAAATCTGTACCGATCTCAACCATATTGAACACAAATCTCGAGGGGCCTTGCAAAATTCACTGTCCCAAATTTCAGCAAAATCGGATAATAAATGTGGCTTCAATAGGTCTAAGACCTCAAATCGGCGGATAAGTCTATATGGGGGCTATATCAAGATATATTCCGATATCACCCATCTTAGAACTTAACCTGCCTATGGACAAAAAAAAAAAAAACAATCTGTGCATAGTTTCAGCTCAATATTTCTTTTTTTAAACACTGTAGCGTGATTTCAACAGAGAGACTGACGGACATGGCTAGATCGTCTTAAATTGTTACGACTATCAAGAATATATATAATTTATGGGGTCGGAAAAGGATATTTCGGTGTTGCAAAAGGAATGACAAAACTAATATACCCGCATCCCTGGTGGGCTGGTGTGTATAAAAATATTTATATTTGACGTCTCCCTTCAGACTAGATTAGTATACCCCCCTCCTATGGTGGTGGGTATAAAAAGTTAGAGTTGGAGATCGGTTTATACGGCAGCTATATCGGGTTATATACCGATTTAGACTATACTTTTAACAGTTGTTAGAAGTCATACCAAAACGACTTATGAAACATTTAAACCACATTGGATAAGAATTGCGCCCTCTTGAACCCCAATATGTATAATCGGGAGATCGGTTTAAATGGCGGCTATGTCAGGGTATGAACTGATTTAGACCATACTTGACGCAGTTGTTGGATGTCAAAATAATACAATTCTTCCAAAATTTCGGCCAAATCGGATAGGAATGGCGCCCTCTAGAAGCTCCAGAAATCAAGATCCAAAATCGGCTTATATGACAACTATATCAGGTCAGGAAGTCATAACGAAAGGAAAGGAAGTGCCGCCCTCTTGACTCTAGAAGTCAAGACCCAAGGTCGGTTATATGGCAGTTATATCAAAACATGGACCGATTTAGCCCGTTACAATCCGAACCGACCTACATTAATAAGCACGCTAACTTCCGAAGGAGTAAAGCTAGCCGCTTGAAATTTTGCACAAATACTTCTTATTAGTGTAGGTCGGTTGGTATTATAAATGGGCCATATCGGTCTATGTTTTGATATAGCTGCCATATAAACCGATCTTGGGTCTTGACTTCTTGAGCCTCTACAGTGCGCAATTCTTATCCGATTGGAATGAAATTTTACACGACGTGTTTCGTTATTATATCCAACAATTGTGCCAAGTATGGTTCGAATCGGTTCATAACTTGATATAGCTGCCATATAAACCGATCTTGTGTCTTGACTTCTTGAGCCTCTAGAGTGCGCAATTCTTATCCGATTGGAATGAAATTTTGCACGACGTGTTTTGTTATGATATCCAACAACTGTGTCAAGTATGGTTCAAATCGGTTTATAACCTTATGTAGCTGTCATATAAACCGATCTTGTGTCTTGACTTCTTGAGCCTCTAGAGTGCGCAATTCTTATCCGATTGGAATGAAATTTTGCACGACGTGTTTTGTTATGATATCCAACAACTGTGTCAAGTATGGTTCAAATCGGTTTATAACCTTATGTAGCTGTCATATAAACCGATCTTGGGTCTTGACTTCTTGAGCCTCTAGAGTGCGCAATTCTTAACCAATTGGAATGAAATTTTGCACGACGTATTTTGTTATGATATCTAACAATTGCGCCAAGTATGGTTCAAATCGGTTCATAATCTGGTATAGCTGTCATATAAACCGATCTTGGGTCTTGACTTCTTGAGCTTCTAGATTCCTATCCGATTTGAATGAATTTTGGCACGACGTGTTCTGTTATGATATCCAACAACTGTGCCAAGTATGGTTGAAATAGGTTTATAACCTGATATAGCTGTCATATAAACCGATCTGGGATCTTGACTTCTTGAGCCTTTAGAGGTCGCAATTATTATCCGATTTGCCTGAAATTTCGTACGACGTATTCTCTCATGACCATCAACATATGTATTTATTATGGGCTGAATAGGTCTATAGCCCGGTACAGCTCCCATATAAATCAATCTCTCTTTTGTACTTTTTGAGCCCCCAAAGGTCGCAATTCTTATTCCAATTGGCTGACATTTTACACAGGTCTCCAACATATAATTTAATTGTGGTCCAAACAGGACCATATTTTGATATCGCTCTAATAGCAGAGCAAATCTTTTCTTATATCCTGTTTTGCCTAAGAAGAGATGCCGGGAAAAGAACTCGACAAATGCGATCCATGGTGGAGGGTATATAAGATTCGGCCCGGCCGAACTTAACACGTTTTTACTTGTTTTTACACTCTATTGTATATGATCATCGTACTCTTTAGCATTTGGTATTATGTAACTTGTCTTGCTGGTCTCCTGCAAGGCTTTGCGAGTACATGCGGTCTTAAGTAGACTGGGAATATAGCAGCTAGATAGGTTTATAGGTAGTTCACCTCCTTCTGCAGTAAAGCCGGAGAAATTCTGTCAGGTTGGAAGCTATTCACAGCTAAATTTACCATAAAGTCCATAATGGTGAGACCTCGATTAACCTCATTGTTCCTAAATGAGGAGAACTAAATTTTAGAATTATTTTAAATGAGAACACATTATGCAAAGTGTGTATTAAACCAAAGACACAAACTTCAAATATTCCAGATGGCTGTCTGAAATTCGACACAAAATGCATTGTAATGCGTGAAAGAAAAATTATTTCATTCCTTTTCTCTTCAATACACTTTCGCAAGAACTTTTTCTCCTTTACACCTCTTTGCCTTAGCATATTTAATTATATTAACATATTATATGGTTAACACTAAATAAATTCAACTATCGATGCACTTCAATTTATGGAGTTGTTACAAAGTCTAAGTGCGATATGACCAGCATGAGATGGCCTCTTACAATGGAGGTTGGCAGGCAAGCCAATCTTGAAGACACCTTATAACAAATTCCTTTTTAAACAGTGCAATACATTTGACTGGACCTTCCCGAATACTAGAAACTCAACAAACAACAGCAGTAAAAAGAATCTTAACAAAAAGATGCGAATATTTTGATAAAATGTTGCCGCTTGCCAATGCAGACAAAAGACAAAACAAACAACAAAACGCCTTCTTAACATTTGCTTTGTGGGGTAGAGCTGCCACTGCCAAGAGCTGGAAAATATTCCCGAAAGGATTTTCTAGACTATCTTGATAAGGCACAGCGTCAGTGGAAGAACGGCAAACCCAAAACCAAAATGTTTGAAGCTACTTGAGTTTTTGCATGAGCTAATAAAGTTGGCAAAATATTGGTGGTATTGGAATTTAACTATCTTTTGGGGCTAACAGCCAAACAAACAAACAAACATAACACAACACCAAAATCAGTTAGAATGCTTCTTATGTTTCCCAAGGAATATACACCAACGCCGCCTTCAAGTCAAGGGGAGTCAAGGAGTAGAAAGCGCTACAGCTAAGAAAAAGGTATGAAATACCAAGCTTCCTTGGTTTTTTTCTGCAAAAAGAAGCAGAGACTCTAAAGCTTATTTTGATGATAGCCTTAATTGTTTTTTATGTTAATTTAGCTGTTGCACACGATTATGCTTGCGCTTTACGCCCATGCTTGAGATCCAAAAGCCATGTAGAACTAACCAAGGCTAGCATACTATCTGGTATTACTTTTTTTTTTTTATTTAAATTTCAGTTTGAAGGTAAAGCATTGGCTCTAAAAGGTTAGCATGTGTGTGTGTGTGTGTATGTGTATTTGTGATGGCAGCCTATTGAATTAAGCTGTTGAATATTTGACTTTTCTCTTCCCTTTTTGCTCTGCTTTTCATCTTGTATGCGGCTTTTGTCGTGTTCGATATGCATCTTTTTTAAATGAAAATTGGTTCGCACTTAGGTTAGTTTAAAAAGTGTTAAAATAAATTTAAATGAAAATACATTAAAGGGCTTTAGAAGGGGTTTTAACAAAGCATTTGGGGCACAAACACGCAAAAGAGACCTCAAGTGCTGAAGACAAGAGTTTATATTTTTAAAATCAAATTACAAATGAAATTCATAAACCTTCAACCCATACATTGAGTGGGCGAGAGTATTTGGAAGTATTATGTTGCCCAAAAAGTAATTGCGGATTTTTTAAAAGAAAGTAAATGCATTTTTAATAAAACTTAGAATGAACTTTAATCAAATATACTTGTTTACACTTTTTTTCTAAAGCAAGCTAAAAGTAACATCTGATAACGGACAAAAGAAAGAATGCAATTACAGAGTCACAAGCCGTTGAAAAACTTTGTCAACGCCGACTATATGAAAAATCAGCAATTACTTTTTGGGCAAGCCAATACTTTCGTAAATATGAAACATCATTGAAAATATCTGTGAAAAAAATTGTAAAGATTATAAAAGCGCATATCAAATTAAAGATACTAGTGAAAGTTATATCTAAATCTAAACCGATGTTCTTATAAACTCAATAGCGTTTGTTCTAGTTTCAACAAGTAAAAGCGTGCAAAGTTCGGCCGGGCCGAATCTTTTATACCCTCCACCATGGATCGCATTTGTCGAGTTCTTACCCCGGCATCTCTTCTTAGGCAAAAAAGGATATAAAAAAAGATTTCCTCTGCTATTTGAGCGATATCAAGATATGGTCTGGCTTGGGCCACAATTAAATTATATGTTGGAGACCTGTGTAAAATGTTAGCTAATTCGAATAAGATTTGCGCCCTATGGGGGCTTAAGAAGAAAAGTAGAGAGATCGATTTATATGGGAGCTGTATCGGGATATAGACCGATTCAGACCATAATAAATACGTATGTTGATGGTCATAAGAGGATCCGTCGCACAAAATTTCAGGCAAATCGGATAATAATTGTGACCTCTAGAGGCTCAAAAAGTCAAGATTCCAGACCGGTTTATATGGCAGCTTTATCAGGTTATGAACCGACTTGTACTTTATTTGACATAGTTGTTGAAAGTAACAATAAAAAACGTCTTGCGAAATTTCAGCCAAATCGGATAGGAACTGCGCCCTCAAGAACCTCAAGAAGTCAAGTCCCCAGATCTGTTTATATGACAGCTATATCAGGTTATGAACCGATTTGAACCATACTTGGCACAGTTTTTGGATATTATAACAAAATACTACGTGCCAAAATTCATTCAAATCCGATAGGAATTGCGACCTCTAGAGGCTCAAGAAGTCAAGATCCCAGATCGGTTTACATGAGAGCTATATCAGGTTATGAACCGATTTAAACCATATTTGGGATAGTTGTTGGATATGATAACAAAATACTACGTGCCAAAATTCATTCAAATTGGATAAGAATTGCGCCCTCTAGAGGCTCAAGAAGTCAAGACCCAAGATCGGTTTATATGACAGCTATATAAGGTTATGGACCGATTTGAACCATACTTAGCACAGTTGTTGGATATTATAACAAAACACGTCGTGGAAAATTTCATCCCAAATTGGATAAGAATTGCGCCCTCCAGAGGCTCAAGAAGTCAAGACCCAAGATCGGATTATATGGCAGCTATATCCGGTTATGGACCGATTTGATTCATACTTGGCACAGTTGTTGGATATCATAATAAAACACGTTGTGCAAAAATGCATTCAAATCGGATAAGAATTGCGCACTCTAGAGGCTCAAGAAGTCAAGACCCAAGATCGATTTATATGGCAGCTATATCAGGTTAATGACCAATTTCAACCATACTTGGCACAGTTGTTGGATATTATAACAAAACACGTCGTGGAAAATTTCATTTCAATGGGATAAGAATTGCGCCTTCTAGAGGCTCAAGAAGTCAAGACCCAAGATCGGTTTATATGGCAGCTATATCTGGTTACAAACCGATTTGAACCATACTTGGCACAGTTGTTAGATATCATAACAAAACACGTCGTGCAAAATTTCATTGCAATCGGATAAGAATTGCGCACTCTAGAGGATCAAGAAGTCAAAACCCAAGATGGGTTTATATGGCAGCTATATCAAAACATGGACCAATATGGCCCATTTTCAATACCAACCGACCTACACTAATAAGAAGTGCAAAATTTCAAGCGGCTAGCTTTACTCCTTCGGAAGTTTGCGTGCTTTCGACGGACAGACGGACGGTCGGACGGACAGACGGACGGACATGGCTAGATCGGCATAAAATTTCACGAAGATCAAGAATATATATACTTTATGGGGTCTCAGACGAATATTTCGAGTAGTTACAATCAGAATGACGAAATTAGTATACCCCCCATCCTATGGTGGGGGGTATAAAAAGGTGATATGCACAAGAGAATCTCGCAAGTGTATATGTGATACTTTGCACACAAATATACCTAAAGAGAACGATAGGCAGTAGAACAGATAGATTGTTCGACTAAGAAAGCGATTCTGTGCCGATCCTTATATCTCTTCTTCTTCAAGGCATTACAATCAAATGCCGATTGAGCCCATACTCTGTAACACAGTAATGTCGTGGCAAATAGCAACTATTTACTGATATATGGGTACTAAACAAAAGACTAGATAAACTCAATAGACTGAGCCATAAACTCGATATACCCATGATAGATTTATTAATATGCACGATTTGAGCACTAAGTTGTGAATTCCACAGACGATCGGAGAGATAACGGGCGAATGGGAAGGCGGAAGCACGGCGAATGGATGGATAAAAGGACTTATAAACGAAGCGATGAAATAATGTATGGGCGGACAGATAAAAGCATGAATGGATTGGCGGATGGACAGAGAGTCGCACAAATAGCCAGCCGGAAGGTTGGGCACACAGATGGATGGAACGGACAGAATGGACAAACATAGAAACAGCGAGTGGGGTTTTTAAGGGGATGAGGAATAAAATTTATTTACAGATTGACTTTCGACGAAGTTATTACTGATATAGGTTCATCAGGGATTGTTGAGGGAATTCTCTATGAGTCTTTCTTTGAGCGATTAATACTTTTGCCGAATCTTGGGCACCCACCACCATGGATTCTGCAAAAAATGCATACAAAAAAAATTTAGTTGAAGAGCATAATTTTTTTCTACATACCAAAATTGTGTCAAACCAGCAAAAATTATAGCTTCTAGGAACCGAACAAGAATGACAAAGAGACCGGTCTACATAGGAGCTATATAATGTTATAGACTGATTTGGAACGTATTAAGCAAACTTGTTGGAAATTTCAGCGAAATCGGGTAATAAATAAAACTTTTTCGGTCTTCAGACCCTTTATCGGGAGATCGGTCTATATGGTAGCTATATTTAAATATTTACGTCAGATGTCGGGAGGCATAAGATAACCCACTGTTGCAAATTTCAGCAAAATCGGGAAATAAACAAAGCTTTTATGGGCCTTCAGACCCCTTATCAGGCGATCGTTCTATATGGCAGCTATATCTAAATATAGTCCGATCTGAACAATACTTACGTCAGATGCCGGAAAGCTTAAAATAACCCACTGTTTTAAATTAAATATCTAAATGTTTCAAGACTTTTAAAGTGATGACAACAGACGGACAGACACACGGACATCGGTAAATCGTCTTAGAATTTTACGACGATCCGAAATATATTTAGTTTATAGGGCCACAAATTTATATTTCGATGTGTTGCAAAAATACAACGGCGGTAGAATCAATCAATAATTTAAAAATTTTTTTAGAACTCGTAAATTATCGTTACAGATCAAACTCCCTTAAATTTGAAATGTTTTTATACCCACCATCGAAGAATGGGGGAATATTCATTTTGTCTTTCCGTTTGCAACACATCGAAATATCAACTTCTGACCCTATTAGGTACATATATTTTTCATCGTTGTAAAAAACTAAGACGATCTAGCCATGTCCGTCCGTCTGTCTGTTGAAATCACGCTACAGGTGTTAAAAATATTGAGCTGAGACTTTGCACAGATTCTTTTTATACCCACCACCGAAGAATGGGGGTGTACTCATTTTGTCCTACCGTTCGATACACATCGAAATATCCATTTCCGATCCTATAAAGTATTGTATATACATTCTTAATAAGTGATAATTCTAAAACGAGCCATGTCCGTCCGTCTGTCCGTCTATCTATCGAAATCACTCTACAGTCTTTTAAAAATTAAGTTATTCAGCTGAAACCTTGCACAGATTCTTTTTTTGTCCATAAGCAGGTTAAGTTCAAAGATTGGGTATATCGGACTATAACTTGATATAGCCCCCATATAGACCGATCCGCCGATTTAGAGTCTTAGGCCCGTAAAAGCCACACTTAGTATTCGATTTTGCTGAAATTTGGGATAGTGAGTTGTGTTATGCCCTCGACATCCTTCTGAAATTTGACCCAGATTTGGATATAGCTGTCATATAGACCGATCCGCCGATTAAGGTCTTAGGCCCATAAAAGTCACATTTATTATCTGGTTTTGCTGAAATTTGGGACAGTGAGTTGTGGTAGGCTAGTCGACTACCTTCTTCAATTTGGTCTCGATCAGTTCAGATTTAGATGCAGCTGCCATATAGACCGATCTCTCGATTTAAGGTTTTGGACCCATAAAAGGCACATTTATTGTCGGATCTCGCCAAAACCTGGGACAGTGAGTTGTGTTAGACCTTTTTATACCCACCACCGAAGGATGGGGGTATATTCATTTTGTCATTCCGTTTGCAACACATCGAAATATCCATTTCCGACCCTATAAAGTATATATATTCTTGATCAGCGTAAAAATCTAAGACGATCTAGACATGTCCGTCCGTCTGTCTGTTGAAATCACGCTACAGTCTTTAAAAATAGACATATTGAGCTGAAACTTTGCACAGACTCTTTTTTTGTCCATAAGCAGGTGAAGTTCGAAGATGGGCTATATCGGACTATATCTTGATATAGCCCCCATATAGACCGATCCGCTGATTTAGGGTCTTAGGCCCATAAAAGCCACATTTAGTATCCGATTTCGCTGAAATTTCGGACAGTGAGTTGAGATAAGCCCTTCGACATCCTCCGCCAATATGGCCTACATCGGTCCAGATTGGGATATAGCTGCCATATAGACCGATCCTTGGATTTAGGGTCATAGGCCCATAACAGCCACATTTATTATCCGATTTTGCGGAAATTTGGGGCAGTAAGTTGTGTTGGGCCCTTCAATATCTTCTGTCAATTTGGCTCAGATCGGTCCAGATTTGGATATAGCTGCCATATACACCGATCTCTCGGTTTTAGGTTTTGGGGCCATAAAAAGCGCATTTGTTGTCCGATGATGCAGAAATTTGGGACAAAGAGCTAAGTTAAGCCCCTCCACATATTTCTTCAATTTGATCTAGATCGATCAAGATTTGCATATAGCTGCCATATGGACCGATCTCTCGATTTAAAGTGTTGGCCCCATAAAAGGCGCACTTTTAATCCGATTGCACTGAAATTTGACACACTGACTTATGTTAGGCTTTTCGACATCCGTGTCGTATATAGTTCAGATCGGTTTATTTTAAGATATAGCTACTAAAAACACCAATATTTTGTTATATACAATTGAACAATGACTTTTACTTATTAGTATTTGGTCCAAATCGGAACATATATTGATATAGCTGCTGTGGGGTATAAGGTATGAGTTTTGCACCGGATTTTGACGAAAGGTGGTTTACATATATACCCGAGTTGGTGGGTATCCAAAGTTCGGCCCGGCCGAACTTAACGCCTTTTTACTTATTTTAATTCAAATAAAAGTTTTAAATTTGGTTGAAAGATTTTTAAATATAGATGATTAAATCCATTAACTTTTCAGTAATACAAGCCTAGCCTTAATGCGATAATAAAGGTGCGTTTTAAACAAGTCAGTCGTGCAATCATCATTCGATTAAAATTTTAATATATCATAACACAAGCACGTTTGTGACTTCACTTTGAATAGGATAATATATCCACGTTAGAAACCCTAAATAAAGTGCTCTTAGGAACCTTAAAGGTTTATGACTGATACAAATTCTTAATTAAAAATCAAATCCACCTGTTAACCTGTGCTGTGTGTGAATAAAATTCGAGCGAAAATTTCTGCTGATATGTTTGCTAGACGGGTCGCTTCCATACAATACTGTTAGTAGACGCTACCTGAGGTAATAATTAAACAAGAAGTTAAATCGGGGGATCGGTAAATATGGGAGCTATAACAGGATATAGACCGATTTGGAACGTTGGGAGTCGTAACGAAACACTATGTGCAAACTTTTAGCAAAATCGGAAAAAAATTCTGGCTTCCATGGGCTCAAGAAGTAAAATTGGGAGATCGGATTTAATGGAAACTATATCCAAATCCGAACCTATATGGCCCATTTGCAATTCCCAATGACCTACATCAATATAAAGAATCTGTGCAAAATGTCAAGCGGCTAGCCTTACGCGTTTGACCCCTATTGTGACTTCGACAGACGGACTAGTTCGAATCGGAATGTCGAGACGATCAAGAATATAAATACTTAATGGGGTCCTTGATCAATATTTTGAGGTGTTAAAAACGGAATGAGTAGATTAGTATAACCCCATCCTATGGTGGTGGGAATAAAAAGTAAAAGCGTGTTAAGTTAGGCCGGGCCGAATCTTATATACACTCCACCATAGATCGCATTTGTCGAGTTCTTTTCCCGATATCTATTATTAGGGAAAGAAGTGACAAACGAAAAGAATTGCTAAAATATCGGAGCTATGTCAAGTTCAGTTCAGACCATAATGAGGTCATTGTGTAAAATTTCCGCTAATTCGAGTAAGAATTTCATCCTTTAGGGGCTCAAGAAGTAAAATAGAAAGATGGGTTTATATGGGAGCTTTATCAGGCTACAGACCGATTCGACAATATTTAAAACGTATATTGAAGATCATGGGAGAAGCCGTTGTACAAAATGTCAGCCAAATCGGATAATAATTGCGCCCTCTGGAGGCTCAAGGAGACAATTTCCCAGATCGGTTTAAATGGCAGTAATATCATGTTATGGATCGATTTGAACTATATTTTTCACAGTTGTTAGAAGTTATGACAAAACACGTCATGCAAAATTTAAGCGGAATCGGATAAAAATTGTGCCCTCTAGTGGCTCAAGATTCAAGATCGGTTTATATGGCAGCTATATAAGTTTATGGACCGATATAGCCCTATTACAACCCAACCGACTTACACTATTAAGAAGAATTTGTGCAAAATTTCAAGCAGCTAGCTTTATCGTTCTTTCGACAGACAGACGGACGGACATGGCTAGATCGACTTAATGCCTAATGACTTAATGCCATGACGATCAAGAATATATATATACTTTTCGGGGTCTTCGTCGTGCTACGAATAGAATGACGAAAATAGTATACCACCACCTAGGGCATAATTTTATTCCACATACATAACTTCTGTTAAACCAGCAACAATTAAAGCTTTTTGGAACCGAATAAGGGTGATTGATCATCCGGTTTACATGGAGGCTATATCAGGGGTTAGACTGATTTTGGTCGTACTATGAACAGTTATTGGAAGTCGTAACAAAACACTTCATGCAAAATTTCTGCCAGTTCGGATAAAAATTGCGGTTTCCAGGGGCTCAAGTAGTCAAATCGGGATATGCGGTTAAATGGGAGCTATATCAGATTATATACCGATTCAAACTGCGCTTAACGCAGTTGTTGGAAGTCAAAGCAAAACACATGCAATATTTCAGCCACATCGGACATAAATTGCGGCTTGTAAAGGCTCAGGAAGTCAAATCGGGCGATCGATTTATATGGGAGCTATACCAGGTTATAAACCGATTTGGACCGTACTTAAAACAGTTGTTGGAAATCGTAACAAAACACCGCATGTAGAATTTTAGCCAAATTGCCCAAAAATTGCATCTTGCTGCGTCTCAAGAAGTCAAATCGTGAGATCGGTTTAAATGGGAGCTATATCAGGTTATATACCTATTTGAACCGTAGTTGATAGAGTTGTTGAAAAAAAAACAGAACAACATGCAAAATAACAACCAAATCGGTCAAAAATTGCATCTTTCATGTGCTCAAGAAATCAAATCTACAGAGCGGTTTTTATGGGAGCTGTATCTATATCTGAACCGATATGGCCCATTAGCAATCCCCTACAATCTACATCGATATTAAGTATCTGTGCAAAATTTCAAGTGACTAGCTTAACGAGTTCGAATTCTATCTTGATTTCGACAGACGGACGGACATGGCTAAATCGATTCAAAACGTCGAGACGATCAAGAATATATATACTTTATGATCTTAGACGAATGTTTCGAGGTGTTACAAACGGAATGACTAGATTAGTATACTCCCATTCTATGGTGGTGGGTTTAAAAAGACCAGTTAATTAACAGAATAAATGTTTTTTTATATCCACCCCCATAGTCCGTCCGTCTGGCCGTCCGCCTGTCTGTCGAAATCACGATAGCGCTCGAACGCGTAAAGCTAGGCGCTTATATTTTTGCGCATATACTTAATATATATTGACAAAGGTCGATGGGGATTGGAAATGGGCCATATCGGTTTATATTTGGATATAGCTCCCATCTAAACCGATCTCCCGATTTGATTTCTTGAGCCCTTGGAAGCCCCAATTTTAGTCCAATTTGGCTGAAATTTGAGTTTGTTTGTTTGTTTGTTTGTTTGTTCGTATAGATTTAAAAACCACTGAACCCATTTCCCTCCAATTTTCACAGATTGTGGGGTGTGGTCCGGAAGGAGCAATAGGCTATATAATTTTTATACCCTCCACCATAAGATGGGGGTATACTAATTTCGTCATTCCGTTTGTAACTACTCGAAATATTCGTCTGAGACCCCATAAAGTATATATATTCTTGATCGTCGCGACATTTTATGTCGATCTAGCCATGTCCGTCCGTCTGTCCGTCTGTCCGTCCGTCCGTCCGTCCGTCCGTCTGTCTGTCGAAAGCACGCTAACTTCCGAAGGAGTAAAGCTAGCCGCTTGAAATTTTGCACAAATACTTCTTATTAGTGTAGGTCGGTTGGTATTGTAAATGGGCCATATCGGTCCATGCTTTGATATAGCTGCCATATAAACCGATCTTGGGTTTTGAATTCTTGAGCCTCTAGAGTGCGCAATTATTATCCGATTTGACTGAAATTTTGCACATAGTGTTTTAGTATCACTTCTAATAACTGTACTAAGTATGGTTCAAATCGGTGCATAACCTGATAAAGCTGCCATATAAACCGATCTGGGGTCTTGACTTCTTGAGCCTCTAGAGTGCGCAATTCTTATCCGATTGTAATGAAATTTTGCACGACGTATTTTGTTATGATATCCAACAACAGTGCCAAGTATGGTTCAAATCGGTCCATAACCTGATATAGCTGCCATATAAACCGATCTTGGGTCTTGACTTCTTGAGCCTCTAGAGTGCGCAATTCTTATCCGATTGAAATGAAATTTTGCACGACGTGTTTTGCTATGATATCCAACAACTGTGCCAAGTATGGTTTTAATCGGTCCATAACTTGATATAGCTGCCATATAAACCGATCTTGGGTCTTGACTTCTTGAGCCTCTAGAGTGCGCAATTCTTATCCGATTTGAATGAATTTTTGCACGAAGTATTTCGTTATGATATCCAACAACTGTGCCAAGTATGGTTGAAATCGGTCCATAACCTGATATAGCTGTCATATAAACAGATCTGGGGATTTGACTTCTTGAGCTTCTAGAGGGCGCAATTCCTATCCGATTGAAATGAAATTTTGCACGACGTGTTTTGTTATGACGACGTGTTTTGTTATGATATCCAACATCTGTGCTAAGTATGGTTCAAATCGGTTCATAACCTGATATAGCTGCCATATAAACTGATCTTGGGTCTTGACTTCTTGAGCCTCTAGAGTGCGCAATTCTTTTCCGATTGGAATGAAATTTTGTACGACGGATGCTTTCATGACCATCAACATACGTGTTTATTATGGTCTGAATCGGTCTATAGCCCGATACAGCTCCCATATAAATCGATCTCTCTATTTTACTTCTTGAGCCCCCAAAGGGTGCAATTCTTATTCGAATTGGCTGACATTTTACACAGGTCTCCAACATATAATTTAATTAATAATAATAATAGCAGAGCAAATCTTTTCTTATATCCCGTTTTGCCTAAGAAGAGATGCCGGGAAAAAAAACTCGACAAATGCGATCCATAGTGGAGGGTATAAAAGATTCGGCCCGGCCGAACTTAGCGCGCTTTTACTTGTTTGATATCTCAAGGTAGGCGGACCCTCCCCTCTTACCCCAAAAGTACCACCCAAAAATAAAAGCGGACCGATCGGGGCAATATGGGACTCAAATGAAAGGCCTTTGCAAATTTGATATCTAAATTTCCATGTACCTAGTGGGCTGCCCCGACCCCAAAACCCCTTCAAATAGGCATATTGGACGATAATGACAACATGGGACTCGAATGAAAGGTTTTCGGGAGTATATTACGAATATGCTCAGGAAGGAGTTATAGGCTATATAATTTGTCGATATTGGAAGAGGCGGACCCTCCACCGTTACCCCAAAAACACCACCCAAAATCAAGGTTGACCGATCGGTACAATATTGGTGGCAAATGAAAGGTATTAGAGAGTAGAATACGAATATGGTATTAAGAGTTGGGTCCAAGGAACCCACGAGCCACTCCAACCCCAAAAGTTGCCCAAACAAACATATTGGACTTACATATAAATATGGGACTCAAATGAAATGTATTCGGGAGTTGATTACGAATATGACAAAATTATGTCTACGTATTTGCGGGTCGCCCCACCCCCAGATAGCTATATAGCTATATACGTCTCAAATGAAAGGCATTTGAAAGCAAATTACGAATATGAGATTAAACTTTGTGTCTATGAATCTAGTTGGTGCTTTACCTCCTAAAATCGCCTCCAATAGGTTATTTGACCTATTAATTTGCGTCATTCATATTTGTGCTCAAGAGGCAGTGTGGCGCACAACCCTCATATAGACGCCATCCACCAAACGGCAATTTAATTGGATTAAAAAAAGGCCAACTTATGACTATTTAATAGGTAGTCATATGGTATGGTGGTTGTCAATGAATAGTCATATATTCATAATCATTGTAAATGAATAGCCACTACATGAGGGTCCACTCTAGGAGAGTAGCACTAACATTTACATTAACACCATCTGGCTGTCTTCAATTGGATTTAGTTGAAAAACCAGTAAATAACATTAATTTGGAGAAGCCAACATGGACAGAGAGAGGGCAGGTGGTAAAAATTAATCATCCATCATGTATCTTTGTTATGACAACCTATAGGTCCTTTGAATAAAGAACAAGTAAAAGCGTGCTAAGTTCGGCCGTGCCGAATCGAGTTCGAGTTGTCGAATTCTTTCTCGGTATCTCTTATTAGACAAACAAAGGATAAAAGAAAAGAATTGCAATGCTAATTGAATTAAGTGTTGAAGACCATAGTAGAAGTCTATGTGTAAAATTTCTGCGACATCGAATAATATTGGGCTTTTTAGGGGCTTAAAAAGTAAAATAGGGAGATCGGTTTATAGGGGAGTTGTATCAGGCTGAGGATCGATTCACACCATATTTCACACGTATATTGAAGGTCATGGGAGAAGCCGTTGTACAAAATTTCAGCAAATCGGATAATAATTACGCCCTCTAGAGGCTCAAGAAGTCAATACCCCAGTTCTGTTTATGTGGCAGCTATATCAGGTTATAGACCTGATGGTATTTCATAACGAAAAACCTCATGCAAAATTTCAGCTAAATCGGATAGGAATTGTGGTTAATATGGCAGCTATATCAGGCTATAGACCGTTTTAAACCATATTTCGGCACAGTTGTTGGAAGTCATAACAAAACACCTCATGCAAAATGTCAGCCAAATGGGAAAGGAATTGCGCCCTGCAATGGGTCAAGAAGTCAAGATCCATGATCGGTTTATATGACAGCTATGTCAGGTTATGAACCGATTTGAACCATAATGGGCACAGTTGTTAGAAACTATAACAAAACATCTCATCCAAATTTCAAATCGGATAAGAATTGCGTCGTCTAGTGGCTCAAGAAGTCAAGATCCCAGACCGGTTAATATGGCAGCCATATCAAAACATGGACCGATATGGCCCATTTGCAATTTCAACCGACCTACACTTAAAAGAAGTAATTGTGCAAAATTTCAAGCGGATAGCTTTACTCCTTCGAAACTTAGCGTGCTTTCGATAGACAGACGGACGGACATGGCTATATCAACTTAAAATATAATGACGATCAAGAATATATATACTTTATGGGGTCTTGGTGGAATATTTCAAGGAGTTACAAACAGAATGCCGAAATTAGTATACCCGCATCGTATGGTGGAGGGTATAACTAAAATATAAAATATAGGAATTTCGTTCCGGTTGTTTACGGTATTATTTCTTAACTTTTCCACCCAAGACGGTGTTTAAGGTAGTTTAATTGCCAATCTTTGCCATAGAAAAAAATAGATATGAATATTATGGGGTCTTGGTGGAATATTTCGAGGAGTTACAAACAGAATGTCGAAATTAGTATACCCGCATCGTGTGGTGGAGGGTATAACTAAAATATAAAATATAGGAATTTCGTTCCGGTTGTTTGCGGTATTATTTCTTAACTTTTCCACCCAAGACGGTGTTTAAGGTAGTTTAATTGCCAATCTTTGCCATAGAAAAAAATAGATATGAATACAAAAAATTTCCAAAAAAACAAGTAAAAAGGCGTTAAGTTCGGCCGGGCCGAACTTTGGATATATATGTGAACCACCTTAAATCGGCCGATCGGTCTATATGGGGGCTATATCAAGATATAGTCCGATATAGCCCATCTTCGAACTTAACCTGCTTATGGACAAAAAACGAACCTGTGCAAAATTTCAGCTCATTATCTCAATTTTTAAAGACTGTAGGGTGATTTCAACAGACAGACGTTCGATCTAGACTTGCCCGTCCGTCTGTCCGTCTGTCTGTTGAAATCACGCTACAGTCTTCAAAAATTGAGATATTGAGCTGAAACTTTGTACAGATTCTTTTTTTGTCCGTAAGCAGGTTAAGTTCGACGATGGACCAAATCGGACAATATCTAGATATAGTCTCCATATGGACCGATCCGCCGATTTAGGGTCTTAGGCCCATAAAAATCACATTTATTATCCGATTTTGATGAAATTTGGGACACTGCCTTGCGTTAAGCCCTTCGACATCCTTAATCAATTTGGTCAAGATCGATTCAGATTTGGATATTGCCGTCATATAGACCTATCCTCCAATTTAGGGTCTTAGGCCCATAAAAGCCACATTTATTAACCGATTTTGCTGAAATTTGGGGCAGTAAGTTGTCTTAGGCTCTTCGACATCTTTCGTTAATGTGGCTCAGATCGGTCCAGTTTTGGATACAGCTGCCATATAGACCCATCCTCCGATTTAGGGTCTTTGGCCCATAAAAGCCACATTTATTATCCGATTTTGCTGAAATTTGGGACAGTGAGTTGTCTTACGCCCTTCGACATCCTTCGCCACTTTGGCCCAGATCGGTCCAGTTTTGGATATAGCTGCCATATAGACCGATCCTCCGATTTAAGGTTTTGAGCCCATAAAAGGCGCATTTATTGTCCGATGTCGCCGAAATTTGAGACAGTGAGTTGTGATAAAACTTTCGATATTATTTTTCAATTTGGCTCAGATAGGTCCAGATTTGGATAAAGCTGCAATATAGACCGATGTCTTGATTTAAAACGCATTTATTGTCCGATTTCGCCGAAATTTGGGACAATGAGTTGTGTTAGGCTCTTCGACATGTATCTGCAACTTGGTCGAAATCGGTCCAGATTTGGATATAGCTGCCATATAGACCGATATCTAGGTTTTAGGTTTTGGGGCCATAAAAGACGCATTTATTGTCCGATGTCGCTGAAATTTGACACAGTGAGTTTGGTTAGGCTCTTCGACGTCTTTCTTCAATTTTGCCCAGATCAGTCCAGATTTGAATATAGCTGCCATATAGACCGATCTCTGGATTTAAGGTTTAGGGCCCATAAAAGAGGCATTTATTGTCCGATTTCGCCGAAATTTGGGACAGTGCTTAGTGTTAGGCTCTTCAAGATGTTTTTGTAACTTGGCCCAAATCGGTCCAGATTTGGATATAGCTGCCACGTAGACCGATATCTCGATTTAAAGCTTTGGCGCAATAAAAGGCTCTTTTATAATCCGATTTCACTGAAATTTGACACAGTGACGTATGCTAGGCTTTTCGACATCCGTGTAGTTTATGGTTCACAGCGGTTTATTTTTAGATATAGCTACTAAAAAGAGCAAAATTTTGTTTTACACAGTTGAACAATGAATTGTCCTTTTTAGTATTTGGTCCAAAACGGAACATATTTCTATATAGCTGCTAGGGGTCATAGCGTATACATTTTTCCCCGGATTTGACGAAAGGTGGTTTATATATATATACCCGAGGTGGTGGGTATCCAAAGTTCGGCACGGCCGAACTTAACGGCTTTTTATTTGTTAAGGTTTAGTTTATTTAAATAACTAACACGCTTGTAGGTTAAGGGTATACTAACTGCGCGTTTGTACACATCAAAATATTGATCTAAGACCCCATAAAAAATATATCTTCTTGATAGCCGTGACATTTTACGTCAATCTAGCCATGTCTGTCCGTCTGTCTTTCTGCCTGTGTAAAGCTCGCTAACTTTCGAAGGAGTGAAGCTAGACGCTTAAAATTTTTCACACATACTTCCTATCTTTGCATGATTTTGCATGTTTCATTGTATTTTTGGGGTGAACCTTTATTTTTTTCGAGCACTGTATACTTTCGACAAAACCCTAACTTGTTTTAAATATTTGTTCAACTTTTCCCTCTAATCCAACTCAAATCCCATAACTCTCTTAAATTTCTAACAATTTGTGTTAACGTTGATTTATATTTTCCCCCAACTTCATGTTATAATTTGGATTGGCATTAGTTTCCCAGGCCATTTCTTATGATGTTCAATTATAACATTTTACTCTTGGCCAGCCAAAATATATCACTTAGCATAGCCGGCAGTCAAAACGTCATATACAATTTTTATTTCATTGGCCAGACACAACCACAATGGGAATGAGCATACTCAGAGGCAGATTGTTGTAAAATAATCTGCCTCTTGTTAATAATACCTCTGTTGTGGTATCTTTATGTATATCAGCAATATTGACCATTTCATCTGTTTTGTTTTGTTTTTTTTTTTTCTCTTTGCTTATCTCTCCAAACAGGTAACAAGTGTAATTGCTTGCAACATAATGACAGTAAATGGAAATGCTATTTCCATGGCTCCACTTGTTGCTGCCATAAGAGCCTAGGCCTTTCAGTGGGGCTGCCCAATGACTGCCGACTTGTTGTGTGATCGTTGGTATGCTAAAATCTGAAATGGACATAAATGTATATTTGTTGCACTGATGATGGCGTATACCCAATGTTTTCTTCTTCTTCTTTTTCCGCCAACATCCTTATAACTCTCAGATGGACCACGATGACAACTACAATATTTGTATTTAGATGGGCGTATGGACGAACCAATGAACGGACGGACAAACGTTGGCGCTGAGGCATAGCCAAAAAGATGTCGTTTGCCAAAAGAAAACATTAAAACATACCGTAAATAGTTTATCGTGTAATTGACATGAAATTAAGTCAAAATAAATAATGTTTAATGGTTGGAAAAGTAAAGAGAAACAAATATTTAACCAACTATAAAAGGCTGAAGATGGAAATCCCAGCTGGCAGGCAAATAGACAGACAGTCTGACTGCCTACTTGACAAGTAGAATGTTGGTTGCACAATATTAAATGACCATAGAATTGATTTAAATATTGGGAATATTGCAGCATATACTCTTCATGGGTGTGCGCTAAGCTTGGTTGGCCATAACAAAGTTGCCGTCTTAAGTCTTTCGTTTGCCAGTCTGATTTTTTCCCAGTTTGCTTACATTCATTGCAGATAATTGCAAGCAATTAAAATAATTGAATAACAAATTTAGCAAAGAACCCCATCGGTGGGCAAGAATTTCTTTTGATAAGATTTTTCAAGTATTCTAACATTTATGGAGTGATATAATTGTTGGCTAGGCCCCACACAAAATAAGTTTATTCTCAATGATGGGAATTAACGCAACAAGTTTTGTGTTAATTGATGGCGCCTAACATAATTTCTTTGCTAGATAAAGGTGGCTATTATTATTGACACATTTTCATTGTGGTGGAAAAAAATTGACAACGAAGCGGAAACACACAGTAGATGAGAGTGTATGAGTACCCAGATCATATATCAGGAGAAAAGTTCAACATACTATATGTACATACATAACGAGATACAACAGGGTGTAATATAACTCGGAGGTGCATATGCCTGCAATTACAAGAGTTTCAATCCTTTTGCATGCAAATATACATGCGGTACGATATTCGATTTAGATATGGAAGATTTTGTCATAATTCAAGCACTATCCCATCCTTTTTAACGAATTTATGTCACCCCATTTTATACCATATGGAAGATTTTGTCATATTTCAGACACTATTCCATCCTTTTTAACGAATTTATGTCACCCCATTTTATACCATCCATCATGGGAAGTATACTAATTTCGTCATTCCGTTTACAACACCCCGAAAAATTCCTCTGAGACCCCTGTGTATATATATTCTTGATCGTCATGCCATATCTAGTCGATGTAGTCATGTCAGTTGAGGCGCTTGCAATTTTCCATAAAAACTTCTAATTACTGTAGGTCGGATGGGATTGTAAATGGGCCAAATCGGTCTGTGGTATGATATATCTGCCATATAAACCGATCTTGGGTCTTGACTTCTTGACCTTCTAGAGGGCGCAATTCTAAACCAATTTGGCTGCAATTCTGCACGTGTTGTTGGTATGACTTTTAACAACTATGCCAAGTATGCTTCAAAACGGTTCACAGCTTCATATAGCTGCTATATAAACCGATCTCCCGATTAGAATTCTTGGGCTTCTAGAGTACGCAATTCTAATTCGATTTGGCTGAAAATTTGGACATATCATTTTGGTATGACTTCCAACAATTGCGTTAAGTATGGTTTAAATCAGTCCATATCCTGATATAGCTGCCATATAAACCGAACTCTCGATTAGACTTCTTGAGCGCGCAACTCTTATACGATTTGGCTGCAATTTTGCATTTATCGTTTTAGTATTACTTCCAACAACTGTCTTAAGTGTGGTTTAAATCAATCCAAAACCTGATTAAGCCGCCATAAAAACCGACCTCCGGATATGACTATCTGAGCTTCTGGAGAGCGCAATTATTACTCGATTTGCATGAAATTCTGTAGGTGATATTTTTCGAGGATTTCTAACAGCCATGGCAATAACGATCCATATCGGTCAACTATTTGATATAGTATATCTATTATATAACAAGTAAAAGCGTGCTAAGTTCGGCCGGGCCGAATCTTATATACCCTCCACCATGGATCGCATTTGTCGAGTTCTTTTCCCGGCATATCTTCTTAGGCAAAAAAAAGGATATAAGAAAAGATTTGCTCTGCGATTAGAGCGATATTAAGATATGGTCCGGTTTGGACCACAATTAAATTATATTAATGTTGGAGACCTGTGTAAAATGTCAGCCAATTTGAATAAGAATTGCGCTCTTTGTGGGCTCAAGAAGAGCCCAAATAGAGAGATCGATTTATATGGGAGCTGTATCGGGCTATAGACCGATTCAGACCATAATAAACCCGTATGTTAATGGTCATGAGAGAATCCGTCGTACAAAATTTCAGGCAAATCGGATAATAATTGCGACCTCTACAGACTCAAGAAGTCAAGATCCCAGATAGGTTTATATGGCAGCTATATCAGGTTATGGACCGATTTGAACCATACTTGGCACAATTGTTGGATATAATAACGAAACACGTCGTGCAAAATTTCATTCAAATCGGATAAGAATTGTGCCCTCTAGAAGCTCAAGAAGTCAAGACCCAAGATCGGTTTATATGACAGCTATATAAGGTGATGAACCGATTTATACCATACTTGACACAGTTGTTGGATATAATAACGAAACACGTCGTGCAAAATTTCATTCCAATCGGATAAGAATTGCGCTCTCTAGAGGCTCAAGAAATCAAGACCCAAGATCGGTTTATATGACAGCTATATAAGGTGATGAACCGATTTGTACCATACTTGACACAGTTGTTGGATATAATAACGAAACACGTCGTGCAAAATTTCATTCCAATCGGATAAGAATTGCGCTCTCTAGAGGCTCAAGAAGTCAAGACCCAAGATCTGTTTATATGACAGCTATATCAAGTTATGGACCGATTTCAACCATACTTGGCACAGTTGTTGGATATCATAACAAAACACGTAGTGCAAAATTTCATCCCAATCGGAAAAGAATTGCGCACTCTAGAGGCTCAAGAAGTCAAGACCCAAGATCGGTTTATATGACAGCTATATAAGGTGATGAACCGATTTGTACCATACTTGACACAGTTGTTGGATATAATAACGAAACACGTCGTGCAAAATTTCATTCTAATCGGATAAGAATTGCGCTCTCTAGAGGCTCAAGAAGTCAAGACCCAAGATCTGTTTATATGACAGCTATATCAAGTTATGGACCGATTTCAACCATACTTGGCACAGTTGTTGGATATCATAACAAAACACGTCGTGCAAAATTTCATTCCAATCGGATAAGAATTGCGCACTCTAGAGGCTCAAGAAGTCAAGACCCAAGATCGCTTTATATGGCAGCTATATCAGGTTATGGACCGATTTGAACCATACTCGGCACAGTTGTTGGATATCATAACAAAAAACGTCGTGCAAAATTTCATTCCAATCGGATAAGAATTCCGCTCTCTAAAGGCTCAAGAAGTCAAGACCCAAGATCGGTTTATATGGCAACTATATCAGGTTATAAACCGATTTGAACCATACTTGGCACAATTGTTGGATATCATAACAAAACACGTAGTGCAAAATTTCATCCCAATCGGATAAGAATTGCGCACTCTAGAGGCTCAAGAAGTCAAGACCCTAGATCGGTTTATATGGCAGCTATATCAAAACATGGACCGATATGGCCCATTCACAATACCAACCGACCTACACTAATAAGAAGTATTTGTGCAAAATTTCAAGCGGCTAGCTTTACTCCTTCGGAAGTTAGCGTGCTTTCGACAGACAGACGGACGGACATGGCTAGATCGACATAAAATGTTACGACGATCAAGAATATATATACTTTATGGGGTCTAAGACGAATATTTCGAGTAGTTACAATCAGAATGACGAAATTAGTATACCCCCCATCCTATGGTGGAGGGTATAAAAATGAAATTGTTGCGCTTTGTTTGTTTGTTTGTTTGTTTGCTAGTTTGTTTGTCTGTTCCGTATAGACTCAATAACGACTGAATCGATTTTCATGACTTAGTAGATGGGGCCCCCGGTGAAAATAGGATACTAAATTTTTTGATATCTGAAGTAAATGTGATCCTGACCAAACCCAGTTACATAAAAGTGTATGGTTAATTTATCGATGGGGGTGGGTATCCAAATTTCGGCACGACCGAACTTAACACTTTTTCACTTGTTCACCATCTGGTGGTTTGTTTTACCCTGAAGCACTTTCCCCCAATTATACGCCCATCTAAAAGTAATGTTGAGGGTATGCCTGAAAGCATTTGTTTATTGAATTTTGTTTCGGATTTCCCACTGACGTTTTGCTGGGAGGAGTTATTGATATCATGTGTGAAATTCCAAGCCCTGAATTTGGTTACCTCGCTGTTTCGAAAAGTTGTCCAGGTACCAAATTTTCATTTGTTGTCGGATTTCGAAAATTATTTTTTTTTTTGCTGGATAGTCCTCAAAAATCGCTTCAATAAAGTCGGATTTTAAACATCCAAACAACAAATTTGCTCATGAACATTCCAATAGGGAACTGGGTCAAATTTCTCACATATCACTGAGTGCTGTCCGATTCAAATTTTAAGCTCAAGCATAAAGGTGTGCCGCAGTGCGACACCTATTTGGGGAGAAGTTTAAACATGGCATAGTATACCACAAATGTCTCCAGCATTAGGAGAGGATAACACCGCTGAAAATTGTTTCTGATATTCTCGCCTGGACTTGAACCCAGGCTATCAGCTTCATAGGCGGACATGCTAATCTCTGTTCTATGAAGGCTATATCCAAATATGACCCCGATATTCCTCATATATCGCACAATAAATGCACCTATTATGGGCCCAGGACCTTACATAGAAAGAGCGCTTCTGGGTCAAATTAAACAAGGATATGGAGCTACGTTATAAAACATTCTGTTCCAAATTTTAACGAAATCAGAAAATAAACGCGTCTTTTATAGGCCCAAGACCTTAAATTGAGAGGTCCGTCTATATGGCAGTTATATCGAAATATAGACCGATCTTAACCATACTCGGTACGAATGGCAAAGGCTCTTTAGCAACTCATTGTGACTAATTTTAGCAAAATCGGTTAATGGGTTCACCTTTTATGGGCCTAATAACTTAAATAAGGAGATTGGTCTATATGACAGCTATATTAAAATCTGGACCCATCTTCACCAGATTGTACAGGAATGGCAAGGAGCCTAAATAACTCGCTGGGCCAAATTTCAGCGAAATCGGATAATAAATGTGGCTTAAGACCTAGAGCTGGCAAAATATCGATGACACTACCGATACTATCGATAATTAATTTTTTTGACTAAATATCGATTCATATTTTTCCGATTGATAATATAGTAAAAGTTTAATTTTTTGCAAAACTAAACAAAAACAAGTAAAAAGGCATTAAGTTCGGCCCGGCCGAACTTTGAAATCCCACCACCTCAGGTATATATGTAGATCCTCTTTCGTCAAAATCTGGTGAAAATTGGATAACTTAAGCATTCAAATTCGGAACGGACATTGAGTGTTCTAATAAATCTAAGTCACTGTTCAATTTTGTAGAACAAAATATTGCTGTGTTTGGCCCCTATATCCAAATATAAACCGATCTGAACCATATAGGACAAGGATGTCGAAAAGCTTAACAGAAGTCACTTCGTCAAATTTCAACGAAATCGGATAATAAATCCGCTTTTTATAGGGCCAAAACTTTAAATCGAGAGATCGTTCTACATGGCACCTATAACCAAATCTGGACCGATCTGGACCAAATTAAACAAGGATATAATAATCATCCTATTTGATTATAACTCAACTACTATACGTAGTTATTTCTTAATAGGGGCTGGTCTTGATCATCTTTTATTCAAGTCCCGAGACAATAAATCTGCTTTTTATGGGATTAAGTCCCTAAATTGGAAGATCATAGACTGATGACAGCTATAGCTATATAGTTTGATCGGACTCATATGTGGGTCGGATGAGGCTTAAACTAATTCACTATTTAAAATATCAACGAAATTAGGTAATAAATAAAGCTTCTATGAGCTTCAGACCTTTAAACGGCAGATCGGCCTATATGACAGCTATATCTGAAACATATTTGGGACGCATGTCGGGAGGCTTAAAAACTCACTATTTCTAATTTCGACGAAATTGGGTAATAAATTAAGCTTTGATGAGCTGCAGACACTTAATCGGCATATCGGTCGATATGACAGCTACATTGGACATTCCGATATTTACTATATTTGGAGGGTATAACAAAAAGACCTCGATTTTGAATTTAAAAACATCAAAATTTAATACGGCAGTCTACTTTAAAATAAAAATGTTTATACCCACTACCCAAAATCAACATCAAAATTTAACACGACATTTGTATACCCACCACCACAGGATCGGGGTATACTAGCCTCGTCAATCCGATTGTAACACCTCGAAATATTGATCTAGGACCCCCTAAAGCATATATATGAAATTCAATTTGTGTTTGTTTGTTTGTTTGTCTGTTTGTTTCTTTCTTTCGTATGAACTCAAAAACGGCTGAACCGATTACCTTGAAATTTTCAAAGATTGTTGGTCTGGAAGGAAACATAGGCGATATAATTTTTTGATATCGGTAGGGGGCGGACCCTCCCCCTTATTCCAAAAGTACTATCCAAAAATAAAAGTGGACCGATCGGGACAATATGGGATTCAAATGAAAGTTATTCAATAGTAGAGTATGAATTTCATAATAAAAGTTGGGTCCAAGTACCTGGGAGATACGCCCCAGCCCCAAAACCCCTTAAAATAGGTTTATTTGACGGTCATGACAATATGGGCCTCAATTGAAGGGTATTCGGAAGTAGATAACGAATATGGTCAGGCAGTAGGATAAGATTTTATAATTTATTGATAACAGAAGGGGCGGACCCTCCACCGTTACCCCAAAAACAACACCCAAAATCAAAAGTGGACCATTAAGGACAATACGGGTATCAAATGAAAAGTATGCGGGAGTAGATAACGAATCTGGCACACAAATTCATGTCGAAGTATAGGGGGTCACACCACCCCCAAAAAAGCACCCAAAATGGGCACGTTAGGCAATCACGGTTTGTTTGTTAGACTGAAAAACAGCAGAACCGGTTTTCTCCAAATTTTTACATATTGTGTATATAGGTCTGTATAGAAACATAGGCTATATAATTTCAAAAACACAACTCAAAATCAAAAGTGTACTAATCGGAACAATATAGGCATACCGTGAAAGCTATTGGAGAGCAGAATACGAATATGGTATTCAAATTCGAGTCTTAGTACCCATCAGGCCGCCCCAACCCCAAAACTCCCCCAAACAGACATATTGGACGTTCATTTCAATATGCGGCTCAAATGAAAAGTATTGGGGAGTTGATTTCGAATCTGCCATACTAAATCATATCGAAGTATAGGTGGTCACGCCACCCCTCAAAAACGCCATTAGACCCATTATGATTATATGTTACTTGGCTGAACCGATTTTTTATCCCCTCCACCATAAGATGGGGGGTATACTAATTTCGTCATTCTGTTTGTAACTACTCGAAATATTCGTCTGAGACCCCATAAAGTATATATATTCTTGATCGTCGCGACATTTTATGTCGATCTAGCCATGTCCGTCCGTCTGTCCGTCTATCTGTCGGAAGCACGCTAACTTCCGAAAGAGTAAAGCTAGCCGCTTGAAATTTTGCACAAATACTTCTTATTAGTGTAGGTCTGTTGGTATTGTAAATGAGCCATATCGGTCCATGTTTTGATATAGCTGCCATATAAACCGATCTTGGGTCTTGACTTCTTGAGCCACTAGAGTCCGCAATTCTTATCCGATTGGAATGAAATTTTGCACGACGTGTTTTGTTATGATATCCAACAACTGTGCCAAGTATGGTTCAAATCGGTTCATAACCTGATATAGCTCCCATATAAACCGATCTTGGGTCTTGACTTCTTAAAACTCTAGAGTGCGCAATTCTTATCCGATTGGAATGAAATTTTGCACGACGTGTTTTGTTATCATATCCAACAACTGTGCTAAGTATGGTTCAAATCGGTCAATAACCTGATATAGCTGCCATATAAACCGATCTTGGGTCTTGACTTCTTGAGCCTCTAGAGTGCGCAATTCTTATCCGATTGGAATGAAATTTTACACAACGTGTTTTGTTATGATATCCAACAACTGTGCTAAGTATGGTTCAAATCGGTCCATTACCTGATATAGCTGACATATAAACCGATCTGGGATCTTGACTTCTTGAGCCTCTAGAGGTCGCAATTATTATCCGATTTGCCTGAAATTATGTACTACGGACCCTCTCATGACCATCAACATACGTGTTTATTATGATCTGAATCGATCTATAGCCCGATACTGCTCCCATATAAATCGATCTCTCTATTTTACTTCTTGAGCCCCCAAAGGGCGCAATTCTTATTCGAATTGGCTGACATTTTACATAGGTCTCCAACATGTGATAATATAATAATAGCAGAGCAAATCTTTTCTTATATCCTTTTTTGCCTAAGAGAGATGTCGGGAGAAGAACTCGGCAAATGCGATCCATGGTGGAGGGTATGTAAGATTCGGCCCGGCCGAACTTAGCACGCTTTTACTTGTTTTAAATTTTCATAGAAATCCGAAATTGGTCCGTTGGGCACAATAAGGGTATCCAATGAAAGGTATTGGAGACCAGAAAACGGATATGGTATTAAAATTTGGATCCAAGTACACAGCGTTCAAGGCTAGGTGGCACTTTTCCTCCTTAAGTTACATCAAATAGTTTATTTTACCCATTATGACAATAAGGGACTCAAATGAAAGGTATTTGAGAGTAGAAAACGAATTTGATATCAAATTTTGGACCCAAGTGTATTGGGGTACTCACTAAAACACCCCCATATCTGAACTTCATTTCCATTGGGAATAAAGAACGAATTTCTTATCTATTTTTAGTGCAAAATGCCGCCCCAGCACCAAAGGACCCTCCAAGCTGCTCGTGCTTATCGGCCATGGCATATAGGGCTCAAATTAAAGGGATTTGGAAGTGCAGCACGAATTTGATATCCATATTTGAGTCGAAATGTTTGAGGTGCCATCCCTCACCTAATGAGAACATTACCCTAAGGAAGAACATTACCACCAGGAACCGAGAGGGACAAATTCTCACACATCAATTAGTGCTTTCCGATTCAAGTTTAAACTCAATGATAAGGGACCTGTTTTTATAGCCGAGTCCGAACGGCGTCCCGCAGTGCTACTCCTCTTTGGGGAAAAGTTTTTAAATGACCATGCATGGCATTGTACCTCGCAAATGTCGCCAACATTAAGAGGGAATAAACACCGAACGCGTTCAGCGTCATAGGCTACTATGGCACGAATTAGATATCCGCATTCAGGGCGAAGTGTCACCACCCTAAAAAGATATTAGAGATTTAAAGAAGGCGCAGCGGAGCGGGCCCAGTTCGGCTAGTAAAGTATATATATATTCCTGACAGTCTCGACATTCTGAGTCGATCCAGCCATGTCCGTCCGTCCGTACGTCCGTAACCTTATTTAGCTCCCACATAAACCGATCTCCTGATTTCTTGAGACTTCTTGAGCCCCTGGAAGCCGCGATGTTTTCCAATTTGGCTGAAATGTTGCATATAGTGTTTGTATATGCCTTTTAATAATTGTGTTAAGTACGGTCAAAATCGGTCATGAACTTGATATAGCTCCCATGTAAACCGGTCCCTCGACCACCCTAGTCGTTTCCTAGAGCTTTAATTTTTCCTGGTTTGACAGAAGTTTGGTATGTAGAATAAAACTATGCCCTTTAATTAAATTTATTTTGTATACATTTTTAGCAGAATCCATGGTGGTTGTTTCCCAAGAATCGGCCCGGCCGAACTTAACACGCTGTTACTTTTTGTACCCTCCACCATAAGATGGGGGTATACTAATTTAGTCATTCAATTTGTAACACCTCGAAATATGCGTCTGAGACCCCATAAAGTATATATATTCTTGATCGTCATGTCATTTTAAGTCGATCTAGCCATGTTCGTCTGTCTGTCCGTCCGTCTGTCGAAAGCACGCTAACTTTCGAAGGAGTAAAGCTAGCAGCTTGAAATTTTGCACAAATACTTTTTATTAGTGTAGGTCGGTTGGGTTTTAAATGGGCCAAACCGGCCCATGTTTTGATATAGCTGCCATATAAACCGATCTTGGGTCTTGACTTGAGCCCCTAGAGGGCACAATTCTCATCCGATTGGACTGAAATTTATAAACAGATCTGGGGACTTGACTTCTTGAGCTTCTAGAGGGCGCAATTCTCATCCGATTTGGCTTAAATTTTGTACAAGGGCTTCTCTCATGACCTTCAACATACGTGTCTAATATGGTCTGAATCGATCTATAGCTTGATACAGCTCCCATATAAACCGATATGCTGAATTGTGCTTCTTGAGCCCCTACAAAGCGCAATTCTTATCCGAATGAACTGAAATATTATATAATGACTTCTACAATGTTCAGCATGCATTTATTGTCTGAATCGGACTATAACTTGATAAAGCTCCAATAGAGCAAAAGTTCTTATTCAGTATTCTTTGTTTGCCTAAAAAAAGATACTGCGCATAGAACTCGACAAATGCGACCCATGGTGGAGGGTATATAAGATTCGGGCCGGCCGAAATTAGAACGGTCTTACTTGTTATACCCTCCACCATAAGATGGGGTGTATACTAATTTCGTCATTCTGATTGTAACTACTCGAAATATTCGTCTGAGACCCCATAAAGTATATATATTCTTGATCGTCGTGAAATTTTATGTCGATCTAGCCATGTCCGTCCGTCTGTCCGTCCGTCCGTCTGTCTGTCGAAAGCACGCTAACTTCCGAAGGAGTAAAGCTAGCCGCTTGAAATTTTGCACAAATACTTCTTATTAGTGTAGGTCGGTTGGTATTGTAAATGGGCCATATCGGTCCATGCTTTGATATAGCTGCCATATAAACCGATCTTGGGTCTTGAATTCTTGAGCCTCTAGAGTGCGCAATTCTTATCCGATTGGAATGAAATTTTGCACGACGTGTTTTGTTATGATATCCAACAACTGTGCCAAGTATGGTTCAAATCGGTCCTTAACCTGATATAGCTGCCATATAAACCGATCTTGGGTCTTGACTTCTTGAGCCTCTAGAGGGCGCAATTCTTATCCAATTTGAATGAATTTTGGCACGTAGTATTTTGTTATGATATCCAACAACTGTGCCAAATATGGTTCAAATCGGTTCATAACCTGATAGAGCTGCCTTAGAAACCGATCTGGAATCTTGACTTCTTGAGCCTCTAGAGATCGCAATTATTATCCGATTTGCCTGAAATTTTGTACGACGGATTCTCTCATGACCATTAACATACGTGTTTATTATGGTCTGAATCGGACTATAGCCCGATACAGCTCCCATATAAATCGATCTCTCTATTTTACTTCTTGAGCCCACAAAGGGCGCAATTCTTATTCGAATTGGCTGACATTTTACACAGGTCTCCAACATATAATTTAATTGTGGTCCAAACCGGACCATACCTTGATATCACTCTAATAGCAGAGCAAATCTTTTCTTATATCCTTTTTTTTGCCTCAGAAGAGATGCCGGGAAAAGAACTCGACAAATGCGATCCATGGTGGAGGGTATATAAGATTCGGCCCGGCCGAACTTAGCACGCTTTTACTTAGCACGGGTATACTATTGGGTTGGCCAAAAGGTAATTGCGGATTTTTCATATAGTCGGTGTTGACAAATTTTTTCACAGCTTGTGACTCTGTAATTGCATTCTTTCTTCTGTCAGTTATCAGCTGTTACTTTTAGCTTGCTTTAGAAAAAAAGTGTAAAAAAAGTATATTTGATTAAAGTTCATTCTAAGTTTTATTAAAAATGCATTTACTTTCTTTTAAAAAATCCGCAATTACTTTTTGGGCAACGCAATAATTTCATTAAGTTTGTAACACCTCGAAATATGCAGTTAAGACCCCATAAAGTATATATATTTTTGATCATCATGATATTTTAAGTCGATCTAGCAAAGTCCGTCCGTCCGTCTGTCGAAAGCACGCAAACTTTCGAAGGAGTTAAGCTAGACGCTTGAAATTTTGCACAAATATATCTTATTAGTGTGGGTCACTAGGGATATTAAATGGTTCAAATCGATTCATACCTGCCATATAAACCGATTTTGGATCTTGACTTCCTGAGCCACTAGAGGGCGCAATTCTCATTCGATTTGGATGTAATTTTGCATGAAATGTGATGTTATGACTTTCAACAACTGTGCTATGTATGGTATAAATCGGTCCATAACCTGATATAGATGCCATATAAACCGATCTTCGATCTTGATTTCTTGAGCCACTAGTGGGCGTAATTCTTTTCCAAGTATAGTCTAACTCAGTCCATAACCTGATATAACCGCCATATAAACCGATCACCCGATTAGACCTCTTGAGTCTCTAGAGGGCGTAATTCCTATTGGATTTGACTGCAATATTGCATGACGTGTTTCTTTATGACATCTAACAACTGTGCCAAGTATGGTTGAAACCGGTTGATAACCTGGTATAGCTGTTATATATGAAGTGATCTTGGGTCTTGACTTCTTGAGCTTCTAGAGGGCGAAAATCTTATCAGATTTTGCCGAAATTTTGCATAAGGTGTTTTATTTTGATTTCCAACAACTGTGCCAAGTATGGTCTAAATCAGTCTATATCCCGATATAGCCGCCTTATTAACCAATCTCCCGATTGGACTTCTTGAGCTTCTAGAGGGCGCAATTCTAATCCAATATGGTTGAAATTTTGCATATGTCATTTTGGTATGAGTTCCAACAACTGTTCCAAGTATGGTTTTAATCGGTTATAACCTGATGCAGTTGCCACATAAATTTATTTACCTGAAATTTAGAAGGTGGAGTTTTTCTGCTTAAAAAAGTCATTCAAAGAACTTGACAAATGCGATCCATGATAGAGGGTACATAAGATTCGGCTCAGCAAAACTAAGCGCGCTCTTACTTGTTTTCTACTATTATTCTAACCTTATATTATAACCAGTAAGGAAAGGCAAAAGTTGGGCGGGGCCGACTATATTATACCCAACACCACTGAGAATACGTACTATTCTTAATACATGAATCCTAAGTTGGAATCTAGTCAGACTTTTATTTTGCATACCTATTGAAATATTGATTAGAACCACAGCCTTAAGTTGCGTCCAACAGCATCTTTGAAAAAATACGGTCCAATGATTCCACCAGCGTACAAACCACACCAAACAGTGCATTTTTCGGGATGCATGGGCAGTTCTTGAACGGCTTCTGGTTGCTCTTCACTCCAAATGCGGCAATTTTACTTATTTACGTAGCCATTCAACCAGAAATGAGCCTCATCGCTGAACGGTGAATGAACACATTTCGAACCGAACACTGATTTTGGTAATAAAATTCAATGATTTGCAAGCGTTGCTCGTTAGTAAGTCTATTCATGATGAAATGTCAAAGCATACTGAGCATCTTTCTCTTTGACACCATGTCTGAAATCCCACGTGATCTGTCAAATACTAATGCATGAAAATCCTAACCTCAAAAAAATCACCCTTTATAACAAAATATTTGTCTTTTTAGTAGCTATATCTAAAAATAAACCGATCTGAACCATATGCAACATGGCAGCTATATCCAAATCTTGATCGATCTGAGTGAAATTGAAAAAGGATGTCGAAGGGCCCAACACAAATCACTGTCCCAAATTGCGGCGACATCGGGCAATAAATGCGCTTTTTCTGGCCCCAAAACCTAAAACCGAGAGATCGGTCTATATGGCAGCTATATCCAAATCTTGACCGATCTGTGCCATAATGTAGAACTATGTCAAGGGATTTAACCTTACTCAATGTACCAAATTTCGGCGACATCGGACAATAAATGAGCCTTGTATGGGCCAAGACCCTCAATCGGAGGATCGGTCTATATGACAGCTATATCTAAATCTGGACCGATCTGAGCCAAAGTGACGAAGGATGTCGAAGGGCCAAATATAACTCACTGTCCCAAATTTCGGCGACATCGGATAATAAATGCGCCTGTTATGGGAAAATACCCTTAAATCGAGAGATCGGTCTATATGGCAGCTATATCCAAATTTGGACCGATCTGAGCGAAATTGACGAAGGATGTCGATGGGCCTTACACAATTCACTGTCCCGAATTTCTTCAAAATCGGATAATAAATGTGGCTTTTATGAGCCTCAGATCCTAAATCGGAGGATCGGTCTATATGGCAGCTATATCCAAATCTGGACCGATCTTGGCGAAATTGACGGAGGATGTCGAAGGGCCTAACACAATTTAGTGTCCCAAATATCAGCAAAATCGGATAATAAATGTGGCTTTTATGGGCCAAAGACCCTAAATCGGCGGATCGGTCTATATGAGGGCTATATCAAGATATAGTCCGATATAGATCATCTTCGAACTGAACCTGCTTATGGACAAAAAAGGAATCTGTGCAGAATTCAGCTCAATATCTCTATTTTTGAAGACTGTAGCGTGATTTCAACAGACAGACGGACGGACATGTCTAGATCGTCTTAGATTTTTACGCTGATCAAGAATATATATACTTTATAGGGCCGGAAATGGATATTTCGATGTGTTGCAAACGGAATGACGAAATGAATATACCCCCATCCTTCGGTGGTGGAGACAGAGAGACAGACGGGCATAGCTTAATCGAATCAGGAAGTGATTCTAAGCCGATCGGTATACTTATTGAGGGGTCTAGCTCTTCTCCTTCTAAGCGTTACAAACAAATGCACAAAGTTATAATACCCTGTACCACAGTTGTGGTGTATGGTATAAATATATATTGGGTTGCCCAAAAAGTAATTGCGGATTTTTCATATAGTCGGCGTTGACAAATTTTTTCAACGGCTTGTGACTCTGTAATTGCATACTTTCTTATTCTGTCAGTTATCAGCTGTTACTTTTAGCTTGCTTTAGAAAAAAAGTGTAAAAAAGTATATTTGATTAAAGTTCATTAAAAATTAAATTTTAATTTTATTAAAAATGCATTTACTTTCTTTTAAAAAATCCGCAATTATTTTTTGGGTAACCCAATATATTTATATATATTCCACCTTATTACCGACTTTTCCCAGTTTTTCCCAAAGATTTTCAAATCTTTTATACAAAATTAAGCTACATCCTACTTAGCTTCTAGTTGAACTTTTCAATTCTTAGAACTTAATCAAATACCCACTTGCCTTCTCAGTTTGCTTTTCTAACCCCTATGCAATTCCATACATTCCCAGAAGTTGCTTAAGAACTTCCATAGAACCCCCCCAACAACATCAATTGGCAAAAAATTGTTTGTATGAACACTTCACAGCCTTAAGTGTATTGGGTGAAAGAGTAACGGCTTTATTACCGAAATGTAATCACCTCAATAGAGCTTCCTTATAATGATTATGGTGGTCAACTAGTGAAGACTTTGTCTAGCTGGGCTGCCTTCAAATGCTTGTCGTTGGAATAAAAAAAAACAACTCCCTAAGTCCGACACTTTACAAGTGTTGAAAATTTGTTTTTATAGTTTTGTTGATTTGGTCAAATGTGACCAAGGCACTTTGCTGACAACAAAACAGGGGTACATGCATTTGTCCGCCAGTCTGCTTATTCAACCATTCGAAGGCTGTTTTGTTTTGGTTTTCGTTTTGTTTTTTTACTCCGAAGTACTGCATCAGAAATGTCCATGATGGGTTTCCTTTCTATGTGTTTGAGGCGAAAGTCAATTTATCTTAAGTGTCTCACGTTCTGATTTTAATTTTTCTGTTTAGTTTTAGTTGCTGGCTATCAGAGGGGCAGTTAGCCGAAAGAACCAGTGTTGCCGTTTTCAAAAAAAAAAACTTTTAATTTCTAATAAAATTACAGAAAGCTCAAGCATTAACATTTTTATACCCTCCACCATAAGATGGGGGGTATACTAATTTCGTCATTCTGTTTGTAACTACTCGAAATATTCGTCTGAGACCCCATAAAGTATATATATTCTTGATCGTCGTGAAATTTTATGTCGATCTAGCCATGTCCGTCCGTCCGTCTGTCTGTCGAAAGCACGCTAACTTCCGAAGGAGTAAAGCTAGCCGCTTGAAATTTTGCACAAATACTTCTTATTGGTGTAGGTCGGTTGGTATTGTAAATGGGCCATATCGGTCCATGTTTTGATATAGCTGCCATATAAACCGATCTTGGGTCTTGACTTCTTGAACCTCTAGAGTGCGCAATTCTTATCCGATTGGCACGAAATTTTGCACGACGTGTTTTGTTATGACATCCAACAACTGTGCCAAGTATGGTTCAAATCGGTTCATAACCTGATATAGCTGCCATATAAACCGATCTTGGGTCTTGACTTCTTGAGCCTCTAGAGTGCGCAATTCTTATCCGATTTGAATGAATTTTGGCACGACTTGTCTTGTTATGATGTCCAACAACTGTGCCAAGTATGGTTTAAATCGGTCCATAATCTGATATAGCTGCCATATAAACCGATCTTGGGTCTTGACTTCTTGAGCCTCTAGAGTGCCCAATTCTTATCCGATTTGAATGAATTTTGGCACGACGTGTTCTGTTATGATATCCGACAACTGTGCTAAGAACGGTTCAAATCGGTCCATAATCTGATATAGCTGCCATATAAACCGATCTTGGGTCTTGAATTCTTGAGCCTCTAAAGTGCGCAATTTTTATCCGATTGGCATGAAATTTTGCACGACGTGTTTTGTTATGATATTCAACAACTGTGCCAAGTATGGTCCTAATCGGTCCATAACCTGATATAGCTGCCATTTAAACCGATCTTGGGTCTTGACATCTTAAGCCTCTAGAGTGCGCAATTCTTATCCGATTATAATGAAATTTTGCACGACGTGTTTTGTTATGATATTCAACAACTGTGCCAAGTATGGTCCTAATCGGTCCATAACCTGATATAACTGCCATATAAACCGATCTTGGGTCTTGACTTCTTAAGCCCATAAAGTTCGCAATTCTTATCAGATTGGAATGAAATTTTGCACGACATGTTTTTTTATGATATCCAACAAGTGTGCCAAAAATGGTTCAAATCGGCTCATAAACTGATATAGCTGTCATATAAACAGATCTGGGGACTTGACTACTTGAGCTTCTAAAGGGCGCAATTCCTACCTGATTTGGCTGAAATTTTGCATGACGTTTTTTATTTATTTTTTATTTTTTCTTTCAACCACTGTGTCAAATAAGGTTTAAATCGGTTCATAACCTGATATAGCTGCCATATAAACCGATCTGGGATCTTGACTTCTTGAGCTTCTAGAAGTCGCAATTATTATCCGATTTGCCTGAAATTTTGTACGATGGATCCTCTCTTGACCATCAACATACGTGTTTATTATGGTCTAAATCTGTTTATAGCCCGATACAGCTCCCATATAAATCGATCTCTCTATTTTACTTCTTGAGCCCCCAAAGGGCGCAATTCTTACTCGAATTGGCTGACATTCTACACAGGTCTTCAACATATAATTTAATTGTGGTCTAAACCGGATCATATCTTTATATCGCTCTAATAGCAGAGCAAATCTTTTCTTATATCACTTTTTGCCTAAGAAGAGATTTTGGGAAAAGAACTCGACAACTGCGCTCCATGGTGGAGGGTATATAAGATTCGGCCCGGCCGAACTTAGCACGCTTTTACTTGTTATTTTGGAAATGGATCTTCGTTCTATAAAATTTAAATTAAAAAAAAACTTTTTATGAAATCCAATTTTTATAATTTTTGATCTGTTTTTATACCCTCCACCATAAGATGGGGGGTATACTAATTTCGTCACTCTGTTTGTAACTACTCGAAATATTCGTCTGAGACCCTATAAAGTATATATATTCTTGATCGTCGTGAAATTTTATGTCGATCTAGCCATGTCCGTCCGTCTGTCGGTCGAATGCACGCTAACTTTCGAAGGAGTAAAGCTAGCCGCTTGAAATTTTGCACAAATACTTCTTTTTAGTGTAGGTCGGTTGGTATTGTAAATGGGCCATATCGGTAAATGTTTTGATATAGCTGCCATATAAACCGATCTTGGGTCTTGACTTCTTGAGCCTCTAGAGTGCGCAATTCTTATCCGATTGGGATGAAATTTTGCACGACGTGTTTTGTTATGATATCCAACAACTGTGCCAAGTATGGTTGAAATCGGTCCATAACTTGATATAGCTGCCATATAAACCGATCTTGGGTCTTGACTTCTTGAGCCTCTAGAGTGCGCAATTCTTATCCGATTGGGATGAAATTTTGCACGACGGATCCTCTTATGACCATCAAAAAACGTGTTTATTATGTTCTAAATCGGTCTATAGCCCGATACAGATCCTATATAAATCGTTCTCTCTATTTTACTTCCTTAACTCCTTAATGGGCGCAATTCTTATACGAATTGGCTGAAATTTTACACAGGTCTCCAACATATAAATTAATTGTGGTCCGAACCGGACCATATCTTGATATCGTTATAATAGCAGAGCAACTATTTTCTTATATCCTTTTTTGCCTAAGAAGAGATGCCGGGAAAACAACTCGACAAATGCGATCCATGGTGGAGGGTATATAAGATTCGGCCCGGCCGAACTTAGCACGCTTTTACTTGTTCTGTTTAGTTTTAGTTGCTGGCTATCAGAGGGGCAGTTAGCCGAAAGAACCAGTGTTGCCGTTTCCAAAAAAAAAACTTAATTTCTAATAAAATTACAGAAAGCTCAAGCATTAACATTTTTATTTTGGAAATGGATCTTCGTTCTATAAAATTTAAATTAAAAAAAAATTTTATAAAATCCAATTTTTATAATTGTTTATCTGTTTTTGCGCTTCTTTTTGTTTTGGTTGTTTCATTTTGTTGAAAAAAAAAAACTATAATTAAATTATTGGCAACACTTTCACATAGCTGCCTGCTGGTAGACTTCAAGTTAGCTCGTCGCTTGTCGATGATGTTTCTTTGCCCGACTGTTAGCTGTTGTTCCTCCAGCACCACCATCACCACCAGCAATCAGTCTCTATCTTATATTTGGTGGAAAATGTGAGGGTAAGTAGCAGCAGCAATTGCTACCTTTCTAATGCTTTATTTTTATTACAATTCCCAGTAGCTCAGCTCTCTAATGGTTTGTTTGCACTGTCCGTCCGTCCACCCGTCGGTGCTGTGATGGTGCTCACGGCCAAAAGGAATCCTCGCCATTTGCTGGTTGATTTTTCCTAACCAACCAAGTTCGAAAAATACCTTTTGTTTGCTCTACTGGCTGTTAACAGAACTTCGTGTCAATGCCTGCATAATTTTCTGGCAGCAGAAATATTTAGTAATGTTTTTGCTATGCTCTTCAACTAAAAAAAAAAAAAAATAAAAAATAAAATGCCTCAGCAAAGAAAAAGGCCGCTTTTGGCTTTAAAATGCATGCAATTTTAAGCTAATTTAGTTTCGTCTTCTTCTACTACTTCCTTCATCTTCTTTTGTGGCGTAAACAATAAAAGCGGCCACATAGATTTCCGCAAGTAGGTCTGAGCTTCGATTTGGCCATAAATGTAAAGTGTTCCGCATTTAGTCACAACAGACCCCTAACAACACCGGCAGCACACACCATACAAACTTTGTTCATGTTCGGGCGATTAGTTCTCATTTTGTCGTTTTTGTTGTTGTTTAGCTCTCTGCTGGCCAATGCGAACGGAACCTCTACCCAAAAAGCCTAGGAAACGACCCGCATTTAATTTCATAGTCATTAAAATTGCACTTAGTGGCAAAATGCGTTGTTTAATGCGTTGCCTGAGTTGTAATGTTTAGCCAAGCAAATGCAAAAATCATGTTAAACACTTTCAATGCTCGATTGAACAGCAACTGGAACAATCACATTCGCGCAAAAGACTGCAAAAGTATTCGAATGGAGATCGGGTGCCTGGGAAATAGCGCAAAAATAAGCTGGTGGGCAATTCGAATGATAGGAATTCTCTGGCAATTAAAACAGATCAAAATGTAAATTTTATTGAAGAAGAGAGAGAGAGAGAGAAAAAAACCACAGCATTATTGCTAGGATGATGAAAATAAGTGGCGAAAACAATCATGGAAATATTTTGAGACAAAAGACTTAAGATCCAGTCACCATAAAAAATGTTAAAGGTATTTTTTTGATACCCACCACCGAAGGATGGGGGTATATTCATTTTGTCATTCCGTTTGCAACACATCGAAATATCCATTTCCGACCCTATAAAGTATATACATATATTCTTGATCAGCGTAAAAATCTAAGACGATCTAGACATGTCCGTCCGTCTGTCTGTTGAAATCACGCTACAGTCTTTAAAAATATAGATATTGAGCTGAAAGTTTGCAGAAATTCTTTTTTTGTTCTTAAGCAGGTTAAGTTCGAAGATGGGCTATATCGGACTATATCTTGATATAGCCCCCATATAGACCGATCCGCCGATTTAGGGTCTTAGGCGAATAAAAGCCACATTTATTATCCGATTTTGCTGAAATTTGGGACAGTGAGTTGCGTTAGGCCCTTCGACATCCACCGTCAATTTGGCTCAGATCGGTCCAGATTTGGATATAGCTGCCATATAGACCGATCCTCCGATTTAGGGTCTAAGGCCCATAAAAGACACATTTATTATACGACTTCGCTGAAATTTGGGACAGAGATTTGTGTTAGGCCCTTCGACTTCCTTCGTTAATTTGGACAAGATCGGTACAGATTTGGATATAGCTGCCATATAGACCGATCCTCCGATTTAGGGTCTTAGGCCCACAAAAGCCAAATTTATTATCCGATTTTGATGAAATTCGAGACAGTGGATTGTGTTAGGCCCTTTGACATATTTCTTCAATTTGGTCCAGATCGGTTCAGATTTGGATATAGCTGCCATATAGACCGATCCTCCGATTTAAGGTCTTAGGCCCATAAAAGCCACATTTATTATCCGGTTTTGGTGAAATTTGGGACAGTACGTTGTATTAGGCCTCTCGACATCCTCCGTCAATTTGGCTCAGATCGGTTCAGATTTGGATATACCTCCTATATAGACCGATTCTCCGATTTAGTGTCATAGGCCAATAAAAGCTACATTTATAATCTGATTTTGCTGAAATTTGAGACAGTACGTTGTATTAGGCCTCTCGACATCCTCCGTCAATTTGGCTCAGATCGGTTCAGATATGGATATAGCTGCCATATAGACCGATCCTCCGATTAAGGGTCTTAGGCCCATAAAAGCCACATTTATTATCCGATTTTGCTGAAATTTAGAAAACTAAGTTGTCTTAGGCCCTTCGACATCCTCCATCAATATGGCTCAGATCGGTTCAGATTTGGATATAGCTGCGATATAGACCGATCCGCCGATTTAGGGTCTTAGGCCAATAAAAGCCACATTTATTATCCGATTTTGCTGAAATTTAGGACAGTGAGTTGTATTAGGCCCTTCGACTTCCTTCGTTAATTTTGCCTAGATCGGTCCAGATTTGGATATAGCTGCCATATAGACCGATCCTCCGACTTGGGGTCTTAGGTCCACAAAAGCCAAATTTATTATCCGATTTTGATGAAATTCGGGACAGTGGATTGTGTTAGGCCCATCGACATCCTTCGTCAATTTGACCCAGATCGGTTCAGATTTGGATATAGCTGCCATATAGACCGATCCTCCGATTTAGGGTCTTAAGCCCATAAAACCCATATTTATTACCCGATTTTGCTGAAGTTTGGGACAGTGAGTTGTCTTAGGCACTTCGACATCTTTCTTCAATTTGGCATAGATCGGTTCAGATTTGGATATAGCTGCCATATAGACCGATTTCCTGATTTAAGGTTTTGGGCCCATAAAATGCTCATTTATTGTCCGATGTCGCTGAAATTCGGGACAGTGAGTTAAATTAAGCCCCTAGACATACTTTTGCAATATCGCACATATCGGTCCAGATTTGGATATAGCTGCCATATAGACCGATATCTAGGTTTAAGGTTTTGGGGCCATAAAAGACGCATTTATTGTCTGATGTCGCTGAAATTTGAGACAGTGAGTTTGGTTAGGCTCTTCGACGTCCTTCTTCAATTTTGCCCAGATCGGTCTAGATTTGAATATAGCTGCCATATAGACCGATCTCTCGATTTAAGGTTTTGGGCCCATAAAAGAGGCATTTATTCGCCGATTTCGCTTAAATTTGGGACAGTGCTTTAAGTTAGGCTCTTCGACATTTTTATGCAACTTGGCCCAAATTGGTCCAGATTTGGATATAGCTGTCATGTAGACCGATATCTCGATTTAAAGTCTTGGCCCCATAAAAGGCGCATTTATAATCCGATATCACTGAAATTAGACAAAGTCTTAAGTTAGGCTTTTCGACATCCGTGTCGTATATGGTCGGTTCGGTTTCGGTTTATTTTTAGATATATCTACTGTACTTATTAGTATTTGGTCCAAATCGGAACATATTTTAATATAACTGATATGGGACATATGTTATGAATTTTTCACCGAATTTTGATGAAAGGCGGTTTACATATATACCCGAGGTGGTGGGTATCCAAAGTTCGGCTCGGCCGAACTAAATGCCTTTTTACTTGTTTTTTTTTTTTTTTTTTTTGAAACCAATTTTGTGGAAAGTAAAAAAAAGCATGCTAAGTTCGGCCTGGCCGAAACTTATATACCCTCCACCATGAATTGTATTTGTCAAATTCTTTGCAAAGCATCTCTTTATAGGAAAACAGAGGATAGTGATAAGAATTCCGTCCTATATGGGCTCAAGAAGTAAAATCAGGAGATGGGTTTATACAGGAGTTATGTCAGGTTATGGACCGATTTTGACCATACTCAGCACTGTTATTGAAAGTTAGCAACAGCAACAGCTCATACAAAATTTTAGCCAAATCGGAGAAGAATTGCGCCGTCTAGAGACTCAAGATGTCAGAATCCCAGTTCGGTTTATATGGCAGCTATATCAATTTGCGAACCGATTTTGATCATGCTTAGCACAGTTGTTGAATGTCATAACAAAACATAAGAATTGCGCCCTATAGAGGTTCAAGGAGTCAACATCCGAGATCGGTTTATATAGCAGCTATAGAAAAATATGGACCGATATGGCCCATTTATAATCCCAACCGACCTACTCCAAAAGGAGACATTTGTACAAAATTTCAAGCGTCTAGCGTTGCTCCTTCGAAAGTTAGCGTGATTTCCACAGACAGACATGTAGCCGGCCGCACATGTCCAGATCGACTAAAAATGTCATGACCATCAAGAATGTATGTACTTTATGGCGCCTTAGACGATGTGTTACAAATGGAACGGCGACGTTAGTATGCCCCCATCATATGGTGGAGGGTATAAAAACATGTAAAACCGTACTAAGTTAGGCCGCTAAAAATGTATGCGCAATTAAATTTGCTGTAGGACATTATTTTATTCTACATACCAAACTTTTGTCAAACCAGCAAAAATTAAAGCTTCTAGGAACCGAACAGGGATGAGCGAGAGACAGGTTTACATGGGAGCTATATCAGGTTATAGACTGATTAGGATCGTATTTGACACAATTGTTGCAAGTCGTAACAGAATGTCGCGTGTAAAATTTCAGCTAAATCGGACAAAAATTGCGGCTTGTAAAGGCTCTAGAAGTCAAATCAGGAGATCGGTTTATATGGGAGCTATATCTATATTTGAACCAATATGGCCTATTTGCAACCCCTATCGACCATTTCAAGCGGCTAGCGCGTTCGACCTTTATAGTGATTTCGACAGACGGACGGAAGGACGGAAATGGCTGGATCGACTCAGAACATCGAGACGATCAAGAATATATTGGGTTGCCCAAAAAGTAAATGCGGATTTTTGAAAAGAAAGTAAATGCATTTTTAATAAAACTTAGAATGAACTTTAATCAAATATACTTTTGACAGAAGAAAGAATGCAATTACAGAGTCACAAGCTGTGAAAAAATTTGTCAACGCCGACTATATGAAAAATCCGCAATTACTTTTTGGGCAAAACAATATATATGGGTCTTAGACGAATATTTCGAGGTGTTACAAATGGAATGATTAGATTATGGTGGTGGGTATAAAAACGTGTAAAATTCGGCCGTTACGATTTCTAGATACCAAGCACCATGGATATAATAATCATCCTATTTTACTATACCCACCGCCATAGGAGGGGGGTTTCGTTTGTAACACCTCGAAGTATTGATCTGCGCCCCCTTTGAAAGTATATATTGTGAATCGTCTCGACATTCTGAGTCGATCTAGCCATGTCCGTCCATCTGTCTATCGAAATCACAATAGCGGTCAAACGAGTGACGCTAGCGGCTTGAAATTGTGCACAAATATTTCCTAATGATGCAGGTCGTTGGAGATTGATTGGGAATGGGCCATTCAGATTTGGATATAGCCCCCAAATAAACCGTTCCCGTATTTGACTTCTTAAGCCCTAAGGGCTTAATTTTCTTCCGATTTGGATGAAGACAAAGATTTGTGTTACGACTTCCAACGTCCCTGCCAAGTATGATTTGAAGGGGTCTATAAACAGATATAGCCCCCATATAAACCGTTCACGGATTTGACTACTTAAGCCCTTAGAAGCCTCAATTTTCATCTGATTTGGCTGACATTTCGAACAAAGACATGTGTTATGACTTCCAACGTCCCCGCCAAGAATGATTGGAATCAGTCTATATACAGATATAGTTCCCATATAAACCGATCCATGGAATTTACTTCTTCAACCCTTAGAAGCCAAATTTTCACTCGATTTGGCAGAAATTTGATCCAAATCGGTCAATATAGTGATATAGACCCCCTAAATACCGATATCCCGTTGTGACTTCATGAGGCCAAAATTATTCAAATACAAACTCGGATAATACGGGTAAATTTTTAGCGGATACCGTGGTGGCGGGTACCCAAGATACGGCCCGTAAGAATTAAGCACGCTTTTACTTGAAATAACTCCTCTCCATATCCATAGTTTTATCTAAATAGGGGCTGGTCTGGATCATTTTTGATTCAGGGCCCGAGAACTTTCACACGAGACACAGTTTCAGAGAAATTAGGCAATAAATCCGCTTCTTATGAGATTAGGGCACTGAATGGAAAGATCGGTCTATATGGTAGCTGTATCTAAATAAATTTCGACCTGAACGATATTTTTGTCCTATGTCGGTGGCTTAAAACAACTCATTATTTCAAATGTCGGCGATATTGGGTAATAAAAAAGCTTTATGGGTTTCAGACCTTTAATCGGCAGATCGGTCTTTATAGTCCGATCTAAAACATATTTGAGATTTTGGGAGCTTGAAAAAAACTCGCTACTTTAAATTTCGGCGAAATTAATTAATAAATAAAGCTTTTATTGTTAAGTAATAATGGCGATTGCGCTCAGCAAAAAGACGTATCTGTGCCAAATTTCAGCTAAATATATAAATTTTTGAAGGCTGTACTGTGATTACATCAGGCGAACGGAAAGACGGCCAGACACACTGACTTCTTAAAATTGTCTTAAAATTTTACGACGATCGAGAGCGTTAGGAAAGTTAACAAGTAAAAAGGCGTTAAGTTCGGCCGGGCCGAACTTTGGATACTCACCACCTCTCACCAAAATTCGACGAAAATTTCATACCTTATACTCATATACCTTATACCGATCTGAACTATATACGACACAGATGTCGAAAAGCCGAACATAAGTCACTGTGTCAAATTTCAGTGAAATCGGATAATAAATGCGCCTTTTATGGGGCCAAGACTTTAAATCGAGATATCGGTCTACATGGCAGCTATATCCAAATCTGGACCGATTTGGGCCAAGTTGCATAAACATGTCCAAAAGTCTAACACAATGCACTGTCCCAAATTTCGGCGAAATCGGACAATAAATGCCTCTTTTATTGGCCCTAAACCTTAAATCGAGCGATCGGTCTATATGGCAGCTATATGCAAATCTGGACCGACCTGGACGGACGTCGAAGAGCCTAACCAAACTCACTGTGTCAAATTTCATCGACATCGGACAATAAATGCGTCTTTTATGGCCCCAAACTCTAAAACCTAGATATCGGTCTATGTCAAGGGGCTTAACTTAACTCACTGTTCCAAATTTCGGCGACATCGGACAATAAATGAGCATTTTATGGGCCCAAGACCTTAAATCGGAGGATCGGTCTATATGGCAGCTATATCAAATCTGGACCGATCTAAGCCAAATTAACGAAGGATGTCGATAGGCCTTACACAATTCACTGTCCCGAATTTCATCAAAATCGGATAATGGATGTGGCTTTTGTGGGCCTTAAACCCTTAAGCGGAGGATCGGTCTATATGGCAGCTATATCCAAATCTCAACCGATCTAGGCCAATTTAACGAAGGAAGTTGAAGGGCCTAACGCAACTCATTGTCCCAAATTTCAGCAAAATCGGGTAATAAATGAGGCTATTATGGGCCTAAATCGGCGGATCGGTCTATATGGGGGCTATATCAAGATATAGTCCGATATAGCCCATCTTCGAACTTAACCTGCTTATGGACAAAAAAAGAATCTGTGCAAAATTTCAGCTCAATATCTCTATTTTGGAAGACTGTAGCGTGATTTCAACAGACAGACGGACGGACATATCTAGATCGTCTTAGATTTTTTACGCTGATCAAGAATATATATACTTTATAGGGTCGGAAATGGATATTTCGATGTGTTGCAAACGGAATGGCAAAATGAATATACCCCATCCTTCCGTGGTGGGTATAAAAAACACATAAATTCAGAAAAATTCATGAAATCTTTATTTGATTCTATAGTACGGTCCATATAATTTATTGTTTGAAGATTATTTCATGCAAATGTTGACCGTGACTGCGCTTCAAATAGTCCATCCGCTAGGTCCAATTTTGGCATATTCTTTCCAACATTTTGGCCGGTATCACACGAATAAATGCTTCAAAGGCGTCTTGAAATACGTCAATTGAAGCGGGCTTGTCTATATAGACATGAGCTTTAACATAGCCCCACTAAAAATAGTGTAAAGGCTTTAAATCGCATGATCTAGGCGGCCAATTGACTGGTCCCGAACGCGAAATAAAATTTTCACCGAACTTGCCTCTCAATAAGTCCAGCTTTTCACAGCTTGTGACTCTGTAATTGCATTCTTTCTTCTGTCAGTTATCAGGTGTTACCTTTAGAAAAAAAGTGTAAAAAAGTATATTTGATTAAAGTTCATTCAAAGTTTTATTAAAAATGCATTTACTTTCTTTTAAAAAATTATTTTTTTTAAAAATTAATTTTTGGGCAACCCAATAGGCGGTGTCCTTTTTATACCCTACACCACTACTGTGGTACAGGGACTAGAAGCGAAGCCTATTGAAAGTGGAACAAATCGGTTCATGTCTGGATATAGCTCCCATATATATGTTTGTCCGATTTTCAGTAATAATGCAATAAAATAGTCATTTGTTAACCGATTCTCTCGAAATTTGGCAAGAAGCATTTTATTCAACATTCTTGCCAAATTTCGAGAGAATCGGCATTTTATTCAACATTCTTGCCAAATTTCGAGAGAATCGGTTAACAAATGACTATTTTATTGCATTATTACTGAAAATCGGACAAACATATATATGGGAGCTATATCCAGACATGATTTCGCTGAAATTTGGGACAGTGCTTTGTGTTAGGCTCTTCGACATTTTTATTCAACTTGGCCCAAATCGGTCCCGATTTGGATATAGCTGTCATGCAGACCGATATCTCGATTTAATGTCATGGCCCCATAAAAGGCGCATTTATAATCCGATTGCACTGAAATTTGACACAGTGACTTATGTTAGGCTTTTCGACATCCGTGTCGTATATAGTTCAGATCGGTTTATTTTTAGATATAGCTAATGTACTTATTAGTATTTGGTATCGGAACATATTTGGATATAACTGATATGGGACATAAGGTATAAAATTTTCACCGAATTTTGATGAAAGGTGGTTTACATATATCCCCGGGGTGGTGGGTATCCAAAGTTGTAATGGTCGATTTGTGAGTTTTTAAATTTTCTCCTATATTTTCAATTTTCTCCTTCTTAATGATTTTTTCCTTCTTATAAATTTTCTAAAATTACTTAAACAAAGGAAATCTTATGGCATTGTTTAGGTTTTACAAATATTCATTCATACTTAATTTAAAATTTTTTTTTGCTGTTCGCGGATAATTAATTTTTCGACTCCTTTCGTTGTTGTATATTTTTATTAAGACTACACCTTTTCCTCATGGGTTTGTACGACTGATAGAGTTAGATCAATGTTTATGTTTATACAGTACCTTCTTAGTCAAACGGTATTAAATGACAATTGATCGAACTGGAAGAGATAGATCATATGAGTGACTGAACATCATGCCAAACTGATACCAAGCACGCTAAAGAACTTTCCTCCACGTTTTGATAATCCTATAACCTTTTTTTTCTGTTGATCTACCAAACGAATCACATTGAAGTTTTAAGTGCGTGAATCATAAGTTAAAGTGATAGTCTGATTTGATTAATGGGAAAAGATCTCCCCGCCATATAAATTGTTTTATTAAGAAATTACTTTTTTCGTCAACAATTATTTAAATGGTCACATTAAATTATTAAGTGAATCCGAATATTTTGGACTGGTTTGATTTGGAACCACACAAAAGTGGATTCCATACCAGCCAATCGAATCACGAGGGACTTGAGGCAACTCCACGCCAAGATAGCAACTTTAAGACAAGCCATAGCTACGCAAATCGAAACGGGATACCAAGCCCGTTCAGCAGCCCATTATCATTGTCTGACAAAGTACCACAAAGTGCATGTGATCACTTCATAACATCCACCCAAGAGCCTCCAGCCAATGTGATCTAGTTTGCAAATTGCTTGTCTTGACTTAGTTACTCTCAGCGCAAGAGTCCATTCCATACCACACATGCAATCCCAGAGGCGGACCACGCACCTCTTCAAATTTTGGTTCTGAGAGAAGGCAACACTTGTGACAGAGGCCCACACCCGACCATGGTATTTGTTTAGACACCAGTTAAGACATGCAGCCTGTGTAAAATTTCACGTATTTGGGTTTTTCAAAGTTACTCTATGATGGGACTGGGTAACTTAATATAACTTATCACAGAAAAGTATTTTCTTATATTTTTTCGTCATATAAAAACCTTAAATTTTGTTTTCATAAAATACCAACATTTTTTTTAAAATAATTTGCTAATAATTAAATTTTACTTTTATTAGGCTAAATTAGAATTAAGTATAGTACCCTAAGCTACACTATTTGCAAAAGCATGAGTTAAGGCAAAAAGTTCTAGTCCACCTAATATCGCCACAGCATCGATCAAGAAAAGGGCCCTCTTCAACCGTCGATGGACATAAACTTGGTGAGTCAATAATGTAAGCTTTTGTAGTTGTTGTACAGTTTTATTTCAATGAATTGTTTTTGCCCTAACTATTTGAAATGTGTTCAAAGCAATAATCAATGAAACCTTTCCATTCATAAAAGAATCACAAACAAGAAATAAAGAAAAAAAAAACAACAAATGGTATAGTAAGAAAACCAAAAAAATTAAAAAAAAAAAAAAAAAACTTACTATGCATAGATATGTAATTGGTTCTTGCTTTGACACCCACATTCCATTTATCAATGAGAACAGATTCATTCAGTAATAAAATTACTCTCATGATAGTTTTTTTTTTTTTTTTTTTTTTGCCAGTGATGGAATTTTAAATGCCACTGAGTAGTAAATTCTAATATTTATGATATGTATATGCCATTGTACCTAGAGAAACTGATTTTACAAAAACCAGCTTATGGACGTTTTTGTATCTAAGTTTTGCGTTTAAAGTAAAGTAATAAGCCCATCATGAGAGAAAGTATTCCTTAGATGTTTTTTTTTCTATGTTTTTTTTTCACTTATTATAAACTAACAGAAATGAAGTCATTTATGCAAAAAGCGGTAGTTATTAAATATTTTTTTATTTTTTTTTTTTTTTTTGATTTCTATGAATATATATCCGTACAATTTATACATACTATGAATTTTTTCTATATTTAATAAAATAAGCTAATTATTGAATATGTCATTGAAATAGAAAATTTATGAGTGTTTCTTTTCCGAAGGGTTATAGTGGAGAGATGAGTTAAAATTTCAGATAAATAGCATTAATTATGGGGTTCTATATAAAAATATTCGCTAGTAGAACCATCGGTAGGGTGGGTAATGATGCGAGGGTTTCTCAGAACATCTAGAGAACCATTTAGGGCAATTTGATGGATATTTTTGCATAATAAATTAGTAAATTTCACAGGAATTTGGGGCTTTGTTTTTGTTGTGGTTATGTTCCTGATGAGTCGGTCCATTTCATTTATTGATTAGAGCTTATAAATAAACTAGGAGTCTACAATAATTTTAATTATGTCGTACATTCTTGGGACTTGTTAAGGAAAGGACACGAACCCCCCAGTCGACTGCTTGCTAGCCCAATCAATGGCTCCTATCGTCCTTTTCCTAGCATGGTTTATCCTTCAAATATGGTTGCCTATATAAGGGACTTGTCCTGATGTATTTTGATACACTACCTGTACATTACATATTAGATTATGGCGCCCAACGTGGGGCATAAGGAACTTGAAATGTCCTTTTTGCTCAATCCATAGTTAAATTTTATTAGAGTTCAATTTTAAAGCATAGCTCACTGATGAAGGCAATTTTAAGGAGAATTTTAGTAAATACTGATCAATCCCTTCTGGAATTTAAATTCTTGAGGCTCATTAATTCGAGAGTTTAACCGATGGGTTACTTGTTCTTCGTTTTCTATAGTCTGAATTAATGTTGAAGACATCAGTCAAGTTATGTCCGTTTTTATTTAAAGTTTCACATGTAAAGACAGAACTTAGTTATCAGTGCTAGATTTAACTGCAGGAAAATATGGGTTTGCTGTTTTGCGACCGCATATCCGTTTTTAGATTTAGAAGGAGTGTCAGATCTGGATAGCCTTTACTGGTTTGATCTGATTTGGGCGTGAATACTGTTTTAAATATCAATAGACCTGTTTGAATCCTATATCCATCATTGAATTGTTCGTTAATTCATCTCCAAATCTATATACCAAAAAGAAAAGAAACACAACATTCTATGAATTTATCGTTTGATCGAATTTTTGAAAATTTATAGCACTTAATTCAATTTTTAAGTCCTTTGATGATATTTTAAACAATTAAAAAAAAAAAAAAAAAAAAAAAAAATTTAATTTGATTGACCATGCATAGAACACCACCGGCTTCTCCGTCTTTAGCGCCAGGTACCGAAGATATATCCGTTTCTTTGGATTTGGGTGGGTCTAAAGTTTGCTTGAGTTGCCAGGGACCAATGATAGAAGGACAAGATTGTATGAAACTCCATCGATGTAACCATGAATACCACAGGTCCTGCATTGAGGCTTGTTTAACGACTTCGGCAGAGTGCCCAGTATGCAAGGTTCCTTGTCAGTTGTCTGATTTGAGAGCTATTGATTTGATTTCCAAGGCTCCGACTTCGTCTAAGCAGCCAGGTAGAGGAAAAGGAAGAGGTGCGATGTCGAAGCGTTATGACACTAGGCAGACCAGGAAAGATCCTTCCCAACAGAATCCGAACGATTTGGTAGATTTTGATAGTGAATTGGCGGGAGCTGCAGGTTGTACCCCTGCTCAGGCGAAAGGGAATTTGAATGGGCGTTTGCAGGATCCCGTTCGTACTCCTCAACCACCAAGTGCGATTGATAATAGAGAGATACACAGAATTATAGAAGGAAGTATATTGAGGATTTTAGGTAACCTGCATATTTTGCCAGACGTTCAATCGAGACCTTTGGTTGGTCTTCAGCCAAGTCGTCAGGGTCAGAGTGGTCTTGATTGTAATATTAACCGGGATGATGCTTCTCAGAATCGACCACCCCCTCAATCTAATTATTCTAACTCTCCGAATAGGTTTTCTGTGTCCACTTTGCCTCTTCAGCCGGATAAGATAACGACCATAATACAAAATTGGCACCTAAAGTTTGACGGGTCTCCTGATGGATTGACCGTAGATGAGTTCCTGTATAGGGTAAGGACACTCACTGAGGATACTTTTGGTGGCGATTTTTCTTTAATTTGTCGTAATTTGAACATTCTTTTGTCAGGCAGGGCACGCGATTGGTACTGGCGGTATCGGAAAAATGCTAGTCCAATTGTATGGGAAGAATTTTGCGATTCTATTAGGTTTCAGTATCGGGACTTTAAAACGTCATTTGATATAAGAGAGGAAATCAGGAACCGAAAACAAAAGTCAGGAGAGAGTTTCGACTGTTTTTATGACGCAGTGACTTCGATTCATGATAGGCTTCCTTCTCAGATGTCCGAAATGGAATTAGTTGAGATTCTTACTCGAAACCTTCGTCCTGAGATAAGACAGGAGTTATTATATGTCCCCATAAATTCTTTGGCACATTTACGCAGGTTAGTTCACATGAGGGAGAACTTTTTAAGTGACGATTATGTGAAGAAGTCCTTGACATACCGTTCAACCAACTTATATCCACCTAGAAGACAGATATCAGAGATATCTGCGGTTGAAAATGATGTCCCTTTAGAATCCTCAGAGGTAGAGCTTGGTGCAGTGTGTGCTGTTAATTCTAATTCTACAGATTCTAAGTGCTGGAATTGTGATGAAAAAGGTCATCATTGGGACGATTGTTTAAGCGAGCGAAAAGTATTTTGTTACGGCTGCGGTGCCAGGAATACATACAAGCCGAAATGTACAAATTGCGCCGAGCGTAGGGCAAGGCAGAGTAAAAATTTTCGGTCGACGAGCTTCCAAATGGAGCACCCGTAGTAGAATCAAATAATCCCCCTACAAATTCCAAATGTTCATCTCCTAGTGATATTTCCCAGACTTTAAATGATATCCCTTCAATTTCTGAAGAACCGAATATTTCCAAAAATGAAACCAAAACTTGTGATACACCTTTGAGATTATTGTTTCCAAGACTTCCATATCACGAACGATGGAAGCTATACACGCAAAGAAGGAATGAGATATTTAATACCCCTTTTGTTGATATTTCCACGAATCATAAACCAAAACGATCTACCATCCGTTGTAGGAAGTATTTCCGAATGAAGAGAATGGCGAAGAAATTACTAGTTTCGGCTATAGTATCTAGTGCTTCAGATAGACGTTTTTATGCGAAGGTATCTTTTATGGATTTTAATGAGTACGGTTTGTTGGATACAGGCGCCAACATTAGCTGCGTGGGTGCTGACTTAGCCACCCATCCGTTTCACCAATATAGTAATTTTTTCAAATGTAAGTCCACTGTTCAAACAGCCGATGGAAAACCACAACAGATTTTAGGTTGGTTAGAGGTTGGAATGAGATTTAAAGGTCAGGTTAGAAAGATTAAATTATTTATAATCCCGACTATTTCTGCCCGTTTGATCCTTGGAGTCGACTTCTGGAGAGCCTTTGATTTAGTCCCCAATATTATTAGCTCGATAGATGCTTTTGGAAGTTCTGGTACGAAATGCCTGTCCGATGTTTCTGCTGGTTTAGGGAACACGTTCAACGAGCCTCTTGAGGAGCCTGAAACTAGGACAGAGGAGGAGTTTTACCCGCTTACGACTGACCAACGTTCACAGCTTGATTTGGTGATTTCAATGTTTCCTGATTTTGAGAAACAAGGCCTCGGTCGGACGAGTCTTATAAAGCACCATATCGACGTGGGCGAATCTACACCGATAAAGCAACGATTTTACCCGGTGTCGCCAGCCGTCGAAAAGGTTATTTATAAGGAGATCGATCGCATGATAGAGTTAGGTGTTATCGAACCCTCTCAGTCAGCTTGGAGTTCGCCAATGCGACTGGTCTTGAAACCTGGGAAGGTTCGCCTATGTTTGGATGCGCGTAAGCTAAATACTGTAACCAGAAAGGATGCATACCCGCTTCCAAACATAGACGGTATCTTTGCCAGGCTTCCAAAGGCGAATCTTATCTCCAAGCTTGACCTCAAGGACGCGTATTGGCAGATTGCCCTGGACGAGGATTCAAAGGCTTACACCGCCTTCACTATCCCCGGTAGACCCCTCTACCAATTTGTGGTGATGCCGTTTGGTCTTTGCACGGCCCCACAAACGATGTGTCGATTAATGGATCAATTGATTCCACCCGACCTGAGACACTGTACTTTTGGTTATTTGGACGATTTAGTCGTGGTGTCCGAGGACTTTACGTCACACATTGAGGTTTTGATGCGCCTGGCATCCCAATTCAAAAGGGCGAATTTGACTCTCAATATTGCTAAGAGCAGATTTTGTGTATTGAAGGTCAACTATTTAGGTTTTGTTATTGGTCGAGGAGGTATTGCTACCGACCCTCACAAGGTTGACTCGGTATTGAACTGGCCAACCCCCAAGAACATAAAGCAGGTACGCGGTTTCCTGGGCTTAGCAGGATGGTACCGCCGCTTTATTGACAATTTTTCGAGTGTGGTTGCCCCCATATCTGACGTGTTATCGACTAAGTCCAAGTTTTGTTGGACCCCTGAGGCGGATTCTGCTTTCGCACGAGTTAAGGTATTGCTTACGACTGCCCCTGTTCTTGCTAACCCCGATTTCAGCAAGAAATTCTACTTGCATTGTGATGCTAGTGATTACGGTATTGGCGCGGTTCTCGTACAAATGGATGACGAAGGTTTGGAGAGACCCATTGCGTACATGAGCCGCAAGCTCAACACCGCCCAACGTAATTACAGCGTCACAGAGCGTGAATGTCTTGCTGTAATCGAGGCTATCAAGAAGTTCCGATGCTATCTTGAGATGCAGGAGTTTGAGGTAATAACAGACCATTCTAGCTTAGTGTGGCTTCTGAGGCAGCCCGATCTCAGTGGCAGACTAGCTAGATGGGTGTTCAAACTCCAGGCATATCAATTCAAGATTAGCCATCGAAAGGGCAAGGACAATGCCGTACCAGACGCTTTGTCCAGAATACCTTTGCCCGGTGTGGCCGCGATGGAGATGTCAGAACCGGAGGTGGATTTGAACTCCTCACACTTTTCTGATTCCGATTATGAGGATTTGAAGATGAAGGTGACGACAAATCAGGCGAAATACCCTGATATAAAGATAGCCGATGGATATGTATACATTCGTGTTGATCATTACTCTGGAGAGGAAGCCCAGGAGACTCAGTGTTGGAAGTTGTGGATTCCGTACAAGTTAAGGACACAGGTTATATCCAGGGCTCACGATTGTCCTGTGAGAGCACACGGCGGAATGGCGAAAACCCTCGAGCTTCTCCGAAGGAATTTCTTTTGGCCAGGAATGGTGAAGGACGTCCGTAACTACGTTCGGAATTGCGAGACCTGCAGGACGACCAAGGCACCCAATTTTACGATGAGACCTCCAATGGGTAACCCAACAGTGACTATACGCCCGTTCCAGCGACTTTACGTCGATCTCTTAGGTCCATACCCCCGCAGCAGATCCGGTAACCTCGGTTTGCTGATAGTTCTAGATCATCTCACCAAATTTCATTGGTTATGCCAATTGAGATCTTTCACTTCGAAGAATATCATTAAGTTTCTTGAAAGTAACGTTTTCCATATTTACGGTGTGCCAGAGACTGTTGTTAGCGACAACGGTACCCAATTTCGAGCTAACGATTTCAATGCGTTTTTGACTTCTTACGGGGTGAAACATGTTTACACGGCTTTATATTCCCCTCAGAGTAATGCCTCTGAGCGCGTTAATCGCTCCCTTATTGCAGGCATCAGAGCATATTTGAATACGGACCACCGTTGTTGGGACGAGACAATAAGTGCGATTAGTTGTTCTCTTAGAAACTCGTTTCATGAGTCCATAGGTAGCTCTCCTTATCATGCTGTCTTTGGAATGGATATGATAACTCATGCCTCTTCGTACCCATTATTACAGAATTTGACCCTTTTGGACGAGCCCTCGTTTCCACTTTCAAAGGACGACCGCATGCAGCTTTGTCGACAGGATTTGCGTCAGAAGATAAGAGAGTCTCATGAAAGGAATAAACGCCAGTATGATCTTAGATCGAAACCACGGACATTCCAGGTGGGTCAGGAAGTGTATAGGCGAAACTTTGCTCAAAGTTCGGCGGAGAAGAACTTTAACGCAAAACTGTCACCGATGTTTATCAAAGCCAGGGTCCGCGAGAAGACTGGGAATCATTACTACGTCCTCGAAAACCTGCAGGGAAGGCTTGACGGGACATATCACGCTAAAGACATTAGACCTTGACTATAGATCTCCCTTTTTCCTGCCAATTCCTGTCACCATTGGGAAAGAATTGTCCGGTTTTGTAATGGTCGATTTGTGAGTTTTTAAATTTTCTCCTATATTTTCAATTTTCTCCTTCTTAATGATTTTTTCCTTCTTATAAATTTTCTAAAATTACTTAAACAAAGGAAATCTTATGGCATTGTTTAGGTTTTACAAATATTCATTCATACTTAATTTAAAATTTTTTTTTGCTGTTCGCGGATAATTAATTTTTCGACTCCTTTCGTTGTTGTATATTTTTATTAAGACTACACCTTTTCCTCATGGGTTTGTACGACTGATAGAGTTAGATCAATGTTTATGTTTATACAGTACCTTCTTAGTCAAACGGTATTAAATGACAATTGATCGAACTGGAAGAGATAGATCATATGAGTGACTGAACATCATGCCAAACTGATACCAAGCACGCTAAAGAACTTTCCTCCACGTTTTGATAATCCTATAACCTTTTTTTTCTGTTGATCTACCAAACGAATCACATTGAAGTTTTAAGTGCGTGAATCATAAGTTAAAGTGATAGTCTGATTTGATTAATGGGAAAAGATCTCCCCGCCATATAAATTGTTTTATTAAGAAATTACTTTTTTCGTCAACAATTATTTAAATGGTCACATTAAATTATTAAGTGAATCCGAATATTTTGGACTGGTTTGATTTGGAACCACACAAAAGTGGATTCCATACCAGCCAATCGAATCACGAGGGACTTGAGGCAACTCCACGCCAAGATAGCAACTTTAAGACAAGCCATAGCTACGCAAATCGAAACGGGATACCAAGCCCGTTCAGCAGCCCATTATCATTGTCTGACAAAGTACCACAAAGTGCATGTGATCACTTCATAACATCCACCCAAGAGCCTCCAGCCAATGTGATCTAGTTTGCAAATTGCTTGTCTTGACTTAGTTACTCTCAGCGCAAGAGTCCATTCCATACCACACATGCAATCCCAGAGGCGGACCACGCACCTCTTCAAATTTTGGTTCTGAGAGAAGGCAACACTTGTGACAGAGGCCCACACCCGACCATGGTATTTGTTTAGACACCAGTTAAGACATGCAGCCTGTGTAAAATTTCACGTATTTGGGTTTTTCAAAGTTACTCTATGATGGGACTGGGTAACTTAATATAACTTATCACAGAAAAGTATTTTCTTATATTTTTTCGTCATATAAAAACCTTAAATTTTGTTTTCATAAAATACCAACATTTTTTTTAAAATAATTTGCTAATAATTAAATTTTACTTTTATTAGGCTAAATTAGAATTAAGTATAGTACCCTAAGCTACACTATTTGCAAAAGCATGAGTTAAGGCAAAAAGTTCTAGTCCACCTAATATCGCCACAGCATCGATCAAGAAAAGGGCCCTCTTCAACCGTCGATGGACATAAACTTGGTGAGTCAATAATGTAAGCTTTTGTAGTTGTTGTACAGTTTTATTTCAATGAATTGTTTTTGCCCTAACTATTTGAAATGTGTTCAAAGCAATAATCAATGAAACCTTTCCATTCATAAAAGAATCACAAACAAGAAATAAAGAAAAAAAAAACAACAAATGGTATAGTAAGAAAACCAAAAAAATTAAAAAAAAAAAAAAAAAACTTACTATGCATAGATATGTAATTGGTTCTTGCTTTGACACCCACATTCCATTTATCAATGAGAACAGATTCATTCAGTAATAAAATTACTCTCATGATAGTTTTTTTTTTTTTTTTTTTTTGCCAGTGATGGAATTTTAAATGCCACTGAGTAGTAAATTCTAATATTTATGATATGTATATGCCATTGTACCTAGAGAAACTGATTTTACAAAAACCAGCTTATGGACGTTTTTGTATCTAAGTTTTGCGTTTAAAGTAAAGTAATAAGCCCATCATGAGAGAAAGTATTCCTTAGATGTTTTTTTTTCTATGTTTTTTTTTCACTTATTATAAACTAACAGAAATGAAGTCATTTATGCAAAAAGCGGTAGTTATTAAATATTTTTTTATTTTTTTTTTTTTTTTTGATTTCTATGAATATATATCCGTACAATTTATACATACTATGAATTTTTTCTATATTTAATAAAATAAGCTAATTATTGAATATGTCATTGAAATAGAAAATTTATGAGTGTTTCTTTTCCGAAGGGTTATAGTGGAGAGATGAGTTAAAATTTCAGATAAATAGCATTAATTATGGGGTTCTATATAAAAATATTCGCTAGTAGAACCATCGGTAGGGTGGGTAATGATGCGAGGGTTTCTCAGAACATCTAGAGAACCATTTAGGGCAATTTGATGGATATTTTTGCATAATAAATTAGTAAATTTCACAGGAATTTGGGGCTTTGTTTTTGTTGTGGTTATGTTCCTGATGAGTCGGTCCATTTCATTTATTGATTAGAGCTTATAAATAAACTAGGAGTCTACAATAATTTTAATTATGTCGTACATTCTTGGGACTTGTTAAGGAAAGGACACGAACCCCCCAGTCGACTGCTTGCTAGCCCAATCAATGGCTCCTATCGTCCTTTTCCTAGCATGGTTTATCCTTCAAATATGGTTGCCTATATAAGGGACTTGTCCTGATGTATTTTGATACACTACCTGTACATTACAAAGTTCGGCCCGGCCGAACTAAACGCCTTTTTACTTGTTACGTAAGGTTTGTGTCCTATGTCATTCGATTTCTGTCATTTATTAGGCTTAACGCAAATTGTTGTACAAAGCTAAGTCGTCCAATGACTAGATTGCACACTGCAAAATCAGCTAACAATCAACTACATCCCAAGATTGGCCTCTAACCATAAATCCAACACTCTCCAATATGTATGCCTTTAGTATTGTATTTTGTTCTGCCTCCCATGTATCTTAAGCCCAACATAAATAATTTTGAGTTATAATTGAGAAAATAGTTGTTTAAGTTATTTTTATTAAATTGGGTTGCCCAAAAAGTAATTGCGGATTTTTCATATAGTCGGCGTTGACAAATTTTTTCACAGCTTGTGACTCCGTAATTGCATTCTTTCTTCTGTCAGTTATCAGCTGTTACTTTTAGCTTGCTTTAGAAAAAAGTGTAAAAAAAGTATATTTGATTAAAATTTATTCTAATTTTTATTAAAAATGCATTTACTTTCTTTTAAAAAATCCGCAATTACTTTTTGGGCAACCCAATATTTTTCTAATTCAATTAAGAACAAATCAAAACAAACGTTAATCGCAAAAAGGTGAGTGCTGTACACATTTCTGTTTTTTCTGTCCTCGACGTTGGTAAATTTAAGATATGCCAAAGGTATTTAGTCAGACATATCTAAGGGAGCTTTTACTTTTGTCAATTGCTGTGTCAACAACTACAAAAAACAGAAACATAACTTGGCTTAATCTGCTTGTTAACGTTTAATGTTGTACCGACATTTATGACATTCACTCTGTTATTATTGTTAACACGAAGGAAACACTCACTACGCATGGCTGCAAGCTCAGAATGATTGGCTGGTCGACATAAGTGGGGGGACAATCACCAAATGTGCAAACAGCCAATGAGGCATACAACCAGACAGTCAGCTAAAAAAGACATTGAGACATCCAGCAGGCATTACACCTGAAATGCGCAAGAGTATGATGGTATGGGATTGTCATATGCAACAAAAACAAATTGCTGTTTCGGCTAAGAAAACACTGCAAACCCATACAGCCTCTGCCAGACAAGAGGTCCATGGAAGGTTACCAGTCTTGTATCATATTACAATGTGTCATAATGACTAAATTATGTATGAAAATATTTTAAGGTTAAATTGACACTAATTGTTCATGTTCATGTCCACACAGTCAAAGCCTTTACGACTTCATGTTGCACATGTTCACAAAAGAAAACCGCATTTGTCTCAGATTAATGAAACACTTATTGGATATTGTGGTTATGGTTGAGGCTGGGGGAACTCGAGCGCAAATATATGTGTGTGCCTTGCGTGGCAAACTTTCTAGGCAGGATTTCACAGCCGCAGTTATTGCTTGGCTTTTGAAATGATGCGATCTGTTACGTTTTATGTTCAACCACATATGGAAAATCCATACATTGAGAAATTGCCTATAAATAATGCGTGGTTTATATGACTATGGGAGCTTCGTTTCGATTGGAGGGGAAGTTTGAGTTCTTTGTAGAATAATTCTTTTTAAAAGGCACCGTTATGGCCAATATACCTTTTTTGAACAAAGAACGTACATCATTACATATAAGGGAATCATGATGATATTACAACGATAGGAGATCATCTTTGCAGGTAAGCAAAAACCAAAAATCTGCAACGAAAAGCTGGGAGGGTTTCAATTCGAAGGCATTAGACTACATTTAGTATAGGTATGAGTAACCAAAAACCGGAAAGTCGGGTTTAAATTGATAAACATAATATGCACATAAAATAAATAAAAAACAAGTAAAAAGGCGTTAAGTTCGGCCGGGCCTTTGGATACCCAACACCTCGGGTATATATGTAAACCACCTTTCGTCAAAATCCGGTGCAAAACTCATACCTTATGTCCCATAGCAAAAATATGTGGAGGGGCTTACCTTAACTCTTTGTCCACAATTTCGGCAACATCTGACAATAAATGCGCCTTTATGGCCCCAAAACCTAAACCGAGAGATCGGTCTATATGGCAGCTATATCCAAATCTGGACCGATCTGTGCGATAATACAGAAGTATGTTAAGGGGCTTAACTTAGCTCACTGTCCCAAATTTCAGCGACATCGGACAATAAGTGCGCCTTTTATGGGCCTAAGACCCCAAATCGGAGGATCGGTCTATATGGCAGCTATATCCAAATCTAGACCGATCTAAGCCATATTGACGGAGAATGTCGAAGGACCTAAGACAACTTACTGTCCCAAATTTCAGCAAAATCGGATAATAAATGTAGCTTTTATGGGCATATAACCCTAAATCGGAGGATCGGTCTATATGGCAGCTATATCCAAATGTGAACAGATCTGAGCCAAATTAACGAAGGACATTATAGGGCCTAACACAATTTACTGTCTCAAATCATAGCAAAATCGGACAATAAATGTGGCTTTTATGGGCCTAAGACCCTAAATTTGAGGATCGGTCTATGTGGCAGCTATATCCAAATCTGAACCGATCTGAGCCAAATTAACGAAGGATGTCGATGGCCCTTACATAATTCACTGTCCTGAATTTTATCAAAATCGGATAATAAATGTGGCTTTTGTGGGCCTAAGACCCTTAACCGGAGGATCGGTCAATATGGCAGCTATATCCAAATCTGAACCGATCTGGGCCAAATTGACAAAGGATGTCGCAGGGCCTAACACAATTCACTGTCCCTAATTTCAGCGAAACCGGATAATAAATGTGGCTTTTATGGGCCTAAGACCCTTAATCGGAGGGTCGGTCATATGGCAGCTATATTCAAATCTGGACCGATCTGAGCCGAATTGACAAGGGATGTCAAGTGGACCAACACAACTCACTGCCCCAAATTTCAACAAAATCGGATAATAAATATGGCTTTTATGGGCCTAAGACCCTAAATCGGCGGATCGGTCTATATGGGGGCTATATCAAGATATAGTCTTCGAACTTAACCTGCTTATGGACAAAAAAAGAAAATTTCAGCTCAATATCTCTATTTTTAAAGACTGTAGCGTGATTTCAACAGACAGACGGACGGACATGTCTAGATCGTCTTAGATTTTTACGCTGATCAAGAATATATATACTTTATAGGGTCGGAAATGGATATTTCGATGTGTTGCAAACGGAATGACAAAATGAATATACCCCCATCCTTCGGTGGTGGGTATAAAAACATTCTGAGTTCCACCGGGTCGCATCATGGGAATCCACCACCTCTATGGTGGTGCTAAAAATTTGCACAGTATACATTTTATTTAAGGGCATAATTTTACTCTATGTACTAAATTTTTCCCAAACCAGGCGAAACTTCAAGCTTCCAGGAGTCTTAGAAGGCAAATCCGGAGATTGATACATATGGGAGCTATGTCAGGTTATGAACCGATTCGGGCCAAACTTGGCACAATTGTTGGTCGTAACAGAACACTACGTGCAAAATTTTAGCCAAGTCGTACAAAAAATGGGGCCACAGATGTGAAATCGAGGGATCGGCTTATATGGGATCTACACTGCCTCTAACTCGCATAGCACATACTCCATAAACACACTACCATATATTACTGAACGGCCAAGGGTTATATAAAGGCGATTTTGTGGTCCATATTACGGCCAAACGGCTGGATGGATTTTAATGAATTGCCCATCAATCGAAAAGAATTTGTCCAGAGAAGGAATATTTATGAAAATAAAAATTTTCTTAAAGAAAAGTCATGTAAATGAAGAATTAATGTTTAATGAAAGATGACGAAGCTTGAACACATCATATTGTTTTGTCCTATCTTTACTATATTTGAGTCAGATGGCGGGTGACTTAAAACAACTCACTGATTCAAATTTCAGCGAAATCGGGTAATAAATGCAGATGTTAAGAACCTTAAACGGCAGATCGGTCTATATGGCAGTCATATAGGTCGAATGACGGGATGCTTAAAATAACTCACTGTTTCAAATTTCAGCTAAATCGGGTTATAAATAAAATTTTTACGGATTTCAGACCCTTCATCGGGAGTTCGGTCTATATGGCAGCTACATCCAAATCTAGTCCGACGTAACCCATATTTAGGTCAGATGTCGGGAGGACTAAAACTACTCACTGTTTCAAGTTTTATTGAAATCGGATGAAAAATTAAGATTTTATGGGCTTCAGACCATTTATCGGCAGATCGGTCTATATAGCAGCTATATCCAAATATGGTCGACACACGGACATCGTTAAATCGTTTTAGAATTTTACGACGATCCTAAAAATATGTACTCTGTAGGGTTGAAAATTTCGATGTGTTGCAAATGGAATGACTAAATATATATACCCCCTATCCTATGGTGGGGGGGTATAACAAATAAAAGCGTGCTAAGTTCGGCCCGGCCGAGTCTTGTGAACCCACCACCATAGATTCTGCTAAAAATTTATACAAAAACAAGTAAAAGCGTGCTAAGTTCGGCCGGGCCGAATCTTATATACCCTCCACCATAGATCGCATTTGTCGAGTTCTTTTCCTGGCATCTCTTCTTAGGCAAAAAAGGATATAAGAAAAGATTTGCTCTGCTATTCGAGCGATATCAAGATATGGCCCGGTTTGGACCACAATTAAATTACATGTGAGAGACCTGTGTAAAATGTCAGCCAATTCGACTAAGAATTGCGCCCTTTGGGGGCTCAAGAAGTAAAATAGAGAGATCGATTTATATGGGAGCTGTATCGGGCTATAGACCGATTCAGACCATAAGAAACACGTATGTTGATGGTCATGAGAGAATCCGTCGTACAAATCAGGCAAATCGGATAATAATTGCGACCTCTACAGGCTCAAGAAGTCAAGATCCCAGATCGGTTTATATGACAGCTATATCAGGTTATGAACCGATTTGAACGATACTTGGCACAGTTGTTGGATATAATTACAAAACACGTCGTGCCAAAATTCATTCAAATCGGATGAGAATTGCGCCCTCTAGAGGCTCAAGAAGTCAAGACCCAAGATCGGTTTATATGACAGCTATATCAGGTTATAGACCGATTTGAACCATACTTGGCACAGTTGTTGGATATTATAACAAAACACGTCGTGCAAAATTTCATTCCAATCGGACAAGAATTGCACACTCTAGAGGCTCAAGAAGTCAAGACCCAAGATCGGTTTATATGGCAGCTATATCAGGTTATAGACCGATTTGAACCATACTTGGCACAGTTGTTGGATATTATAGCAAAACACGTCGTGCAAAATTTCATTCCAATCGGACAAGAATTGCACACTCTAGAGGCTCAAGAAGTCAAGACCCAAGATCGGTTTAAATTGCAGCTATATCAGGTTATAGACCGATTTGAACCATACTTGGCACAGTTGTTGGATATTATAACAAAACACGTCGTGCAAAATTTCATTCCAATCGGACAAGAATTGCACACTCTAGAGGCTCAAGAAATCAAGACCCAACATCGGTTTATATGACAGCTATATCAGTTTAAACCATACTTGGCACAGTTGTTGGATATCATAACAAAACACGTCGTGCCAAAATTAATTCAAATTGGATAAGAATTGCGCCCCCAGAGGCTCAAGAAGTCAAGACCCAAGTTTGGTTTATATGACAGCTATATCAAAACATGGACCGATATGGCCCATTTACAATACCAACCGACCTACACTAATAAGAAGTATTTTTGCAAAATTTCAAGCTGCAAGCTTTACTCCTTCGGAAGATAGCGTGCTTTCGACAGACAGACGGACGGACGGACAGACGGACGGACATGGCTAGATCGACATAAAATGTCACGACGATCAAGAATATATATACTTTATGGGGTCTCAGACGAATATTTCGAGTAGTTACAAACAGAATGACGAAATTAGTATACCCCCCATCTTATGGTGGAGGGTATAAAAACAGTGCGACAGGTGCCAATTGTTGTTGTCAATAGGATTGGATATAGGTATATTCGTGATAGTGTTCACAGTCTTAACCGGGTTTTACTCAACCTACAATTATTTAAACATTCTTTATATTACGCAGTAGACTCAAGGAAGATTATTGCAATATAAACTATTTAAAATACTTGAAATTCTTGTTTCATCAAAAAACTCATTCCAAGCTCAAAAATTAAGTGTATACCCCAAACTCAAAGCTTTTCTATATCCACGGCCATAGAATAGGGGGTTTATTCATTTAGTCATTCAGTCTGCAACGCATCCAAATAAAAATTTCCGACCCTACAAAGTATAAATATTTCGGATTGTAAAATTCTTAAACGATTTAACGATGTCCGTGTGTCTGCCCGTCTGTCCGTCCGTCTGTTGTAATCACTCTACGGCCTTCTAATATTGAGATATTGAGCTGAAATTTGGCAAAAATACGTCTTTTTGCTCCACGCAGGTTAAATTTTTTATTGGGCCACATCGGACCATATTTGGATATAGCCGCTATATAGACCGATATGCCGATAGAGGGTCTGAAGCCCATAAAAGATTTACTTTTAACCTGATTTCGCCGAAATTTAAAACAGTGAGTAGTTTTAGGCCTCTCGACTTCGGATTCAAATATGGTTCAGATCGGACTATATTTAGATATATTGTAGACCGATCTGCCGGTTATTTAGACTGTAGACCGATCTGCCGGTTAAGGGTCTAAGGCCTATAAAAGCTGCATTAATTTCCCGATTTCGTTGAAAATTTAAACAGTGAGCTATTTTAATATGGTTCAGATCGAACTACATTTGGACATAGCTGCCATAAAGACCGATCTGCCGATAAAAGGTCTGAAGCCCTTAAAAGCTTTATCTATTATCCGATTTCGCTGAAATTTGAAAAAGTGTGATTTTTTTAGGCTTCCCGACATCCGACCTAAATATGGTTCATCGGACAACATTTGAATATAGCTGCCATATAAACCTTTACCTTAATTTCGCTGAAATATGAATTAGTAAGTTGTTTCCAGCCACGCGACATACGACTTAAATATGGATCCGATCGGACTATATTAACATATAACATATGTCATAAAGATCGAACATCCGTATTTGGGCTTCATCACACGAAAGGGGGAATTTATTACCCGATTTCGCTGAAATTTCGAATGTTTCTTGTTAAGAGCTTCTCGGCACCTGAACGAAACATTGTTAAGATCGGACTATATTTAGGTATTAATATGGATAAAGTAGTACTGAATTTTGATAATAAATATATCCATGGTGTTGGATATCAAAAGTTCGGCACGGTCGAACTTTATGAGTTTTTACACCATCACTGTGGTACAGGGTACTATAAGTTTGTGCATTTGTTTGCAATGCTAAGACGAAGAAGAGTAAGACCAATTGATAAGTTACCGATCGACTCAGAATCACTTTCTGATTCGATTTAGTCATGTCCGTCTGTGAGTCCATGTATTCTTTTAATCAAGGTACAGGTCGTATTTGCTGTCCAATTGTCACGAAATTTTGCACATGATACTTTTTTGGCTCATGGACAGCTCCCATAGATATGTATCGCCCAATTTGCGCATTAATGGCTCAAGTAACTTTTAATACTCAATCGATATGCTCAAAATTTGGCACGCTTGTTTACTGACCCTAAAATATCTACCAGAATTCATCTATTGGGTTGCCCAAAAAGTAATTGCGGATTTTTTAAAAGAAAGTAAATGCATTTTTAATAAAACTTAGAATGGCGTTTAATCAAATATACTTTTTTTACACTTTTTTTCGAAAGCAAGCTAAAAGTAACAGCTGATAACTGACAGAAGAAAGAATGCAATTACAGAGTCACAAGCTGTGAAAAAATTTTTCAACGCCGACTATATGAAAAATCCGCAACTACTTTTTGGGCAACCCAATATATCGTTTCAGATTTGGATTTAGCTCCCATATATAATTATTATATTTATGTGGCCATAGTAAAAACAATTTTCACACGATCTGCTCGAAACGATATTGCCCGAATTTATAATTGTAGGGTAGGTGTAGGGTATTATATAGTCTCCGCTCCTACTTTTGCCTCTCCTTACTGTTTTTATACCCTCCACCATAGGATGGGGGGTATACTAATTTCGTCATTCTGTTTGTAACTACTCAAAATATTCGTCTGAGACCCCATAAAGTATATACATTCTTGATCGTCGCGACATTTTATGTCGATCTAGCCATATCCGTCCGTCCGTCCGTCTGTCTGTCGAAAGCACGCTAACATCCAAAAGAGTAAAGCTAGCCGCTTGAAATTATGCACAAATACTTCTTATTAGCGTAGGTCGGTTGGAATTGTAAATGGACCATATCGGTCCATGTTTTGATATAGCTGCCATATAAACCGATCTTGGGTCTTGACTTCTTGAGTCTCTAGAGTGCGCAATTCTTATCCGATTGGAATGAAATTTCACACGACGTGTTTTGTTATGATATCCAACAACTGTGCCAAGTGTGGTTTAAATCGGTTCAAAACCTGATATAGCTGCCATATAAACCGATCTTGGGTCTTGACTTCTTGAGCCTCTAGAGTGCGCAATTCTTATCCGATTAGAATGAAATTTTGTACGACGTGTTTTGTTATGACATCCAATAACTTTGCCAAGTATGGTTCAAATCGGTTCAAAACCTGATATAACTGCCATATAAACCGATCTGGGGTCTTGACTTCTTGAGCCTCTAGAGTGCGCAATTCTTATCCGATTGGAATGAAATTTCGCACGACGTGTTTTGTTATGATATCCAACAACTGTGCCAAGTATGGTTCAAATCGGTCCATAACCTTATATAGCTGTCATATAAACCGATCTTGGATCTTGACTTCTTGAGCCTCTAGAGGGCGCAATTCTTATCCAATTTGAATGAGTTTTGGCTCGTAGTATTTTGGCTCGTAGTATTTTTGATATGATATCGGTCTATAGCCCGTTACAGCTCCCATATAAATCGATCTTTCTATTTTACTTCTTGAGCCCCCAAAGGACGAAATTCCTTTTCGATTTGGCTGACACAGGTCTCCAACATGTAATTTAATTGTGGTCCAAACCGGACCATATCTTGATATCGCTCTAATAGCAGAGCAAAACTTTTCTTATATCCTTTTTTTTCCTAAGAAGAGATGCCGGGAAAAGAACTCGACAAATGCGATCCATGGTGGAGGGTATATAAGATTCGGCCCGGCCGAACTTAGCACGCTTTTACTTGTTTGTTTTGTTTTTGCTTTCATTTCTTGTGCCCGAATAAAGCTGACATGGCAAGTCCCAATATATCGATCTATTTGGGCTTAAACGACAATAAGAATAAAATATTGTTGCCAAGATTGAAGGCGATAGGCCTAACAATAAACCTGGTATATACAATAGTAGACAATTGAAAGCCAAATTTAGAGCATTTTATTTCCACTAAATAAGGTATTAGATCACTTGCCTTCTTGCTGGGGATAAGACAACAAAGACTTTTTGCTTTGCAGATGACGGGCATTAGAGCCAAAATGGATTTTAGCTCAGCAGAGTAAAATATAGGATTTTATTTTGGGCAATGGTGAATTTGATGGAAAGGAATGCACTTTTTTTCTTTTTAGTTAAAATCGTTTTTCCTACTTATCCCTAAATTAAAAGTAAGTCAGGAAAAATGTCTTAACTTCAAACTAATTCGCCATATTGGTTAAGCAAGTCTCCTCAACCTCAACCTCTACCTCCTGATGGTCCATAGCACCACCATGGCTGACATTGTTTTTTATGGTTATGCTTAGATCTATTAATTTCTAGTTGCCTCGTTGTTTTGTTCTGCTAGCAGCCATATTGTCATTGTCATTTTAATGTTTGCTGCCATAATCTAAAGTACTTTGTGGAGCTATGGTTATAAAAAAATTGTTTCTAAAAAGTGTAAGAACTATAAAAAGAATTGTAAAGCTTGTACATTTGTTTTCTTACGATGGCGTTATGACAACACTTTATCTCACTCCAAAAAGTATGTAGCAAAGTCACAATGTTAAAAAAAAAAAACACTATCCATAAATTGCAAGGCCAAAATCCAGAAGATCCTCTAAAGGAGGGAGCTAACAAGGGTATTATACCGTCATGGCATACAATTATGGCCAACCATTATTTGCAGATTATGACTTTACAAATTGTCTGTTAAACTATAATTTCCTGTATTATGGCCTTAAAGTTCGCAAAATAACAACAGCCACCATTGTGGTTAGATCACTATGTATAGTTGGCCCATAAATATGCAATAACACCATAACATAGCATTGGCATCAGCAATTCCGGTAACAAAAAAAAAAAAAAAACACGAAAAGAAAAAAAAACAATAACAAACAAGTAAAAAAGTTCGGCCGGGCCGAATCTTATATACCCTCCACCATGGATCGCATTTGTCGAGTTCTTTTCCCGGCATCTCTTCTTAGGCAAAACAGGATATAAGAAAAGAGTTGCTCTGCTATTAGAACGATATCAAGATATGGTCCGGTTTGGGCCACAATTAAATTATATGTTGGAGACCTGTGTAAAATGTCAGCCAATTCGAATAAGAATTGCGCCCTTTGGGGGCTCAAGAAGTAAAATAGAGAGATCGATTTATATGGGAGCTGTATCGGGCTATAGACCGATTCAGACCATAATAAATACGTATGTTGATGGTCATGAGAGGATCTGTAGTACAAAATTTCAGGCAAATCGGATAATAATTGCGACCTCTACAGGCTCAAGAAGTCAAGATCCCAGATCGGTTTATATGACAGTTATATTAGGTTATGAATCGATTTGAACCATACTTAGCACAATTATTGGATATTACAATTAAACACGTCGTGCCAAAATTCATTCAAATCGGATAAGAATTGCGCCCTCTAGAGGCTCAGGAAGTCAAGACCCAAGATCGGTTTATATGACAGCTATACCAGATTATAAACCGATTTGAACCATACTTGGCACAATTGTTCGATACCATAACAAAATACGTTGTGCAAAATTTCATTCCAATCGGATAAGAATTGCGCACTCTAGAGGCTCAAGAAGTCAAGACCCAAGATCGGTTTATATGGCAGCTATATCAGGTTATAGACCGATTTGAACCATACTTGGTACAATTGTTGGATATCACAACAAAATTCTTCATGCAAAATTTCATTCAAATCGGATAAGAATTGCGCACAAAAGAGGCTCAAGAAGTCAAGACCCAAGATCGGTTTATATGGCAGCTATATCAGGTTATGAACCGACTTGAACCACACCTGTCACAGTTGGTGAATTTCATAACAAAACACGTCTTTTAAAAATTCGTTCCAATCGGATAAGAATTGCGCACTCTAGAGGCTCAAGAAATCAAGACCCAAGATCGGTTTATATGGCAGCTATATCAGGTTATGGACCGATATGGCAAATTTACAATACCAACCGACCTACACTAATAAGAAGTATTTTTGCAAAATTTCAAGCGGCTAGCTTTACTCCTTCGGAAGTTAGCGTGCTTTCGACAGACAGACGGACGGACGGACGGACAGACGGGCGGACATGGTCGACATAAAATGTCACGACGATCAAGAATATATATACTTTATGGGGTCTCAGACAAATATTTTGAGTAGTTACAAACAGAACGACAAAATTAGTATACCCCCATCTTATGGTGGAGGGTATAAAAAAACAATAACAAAAAATTCGCATAAATGCTAACAAAGTTGCTACGATTTTGAAGTTTATAAAGATCTGTTTAGGCGTTGCTGTCTTTGAAGCTTCAATGTTTTCTGGTGCTTATCATATTTTGCATGCGCTTAGACATGTACTGGGGTAAGTTCTCCTTTTGGTATGTCATCGTAATTAAAATGTAATATGCGAGTTAAATAATTCAAACAATTTCGATCAAGTCAAAACGGTATTCGTAAAAAACGTAGACTTCACCCAGTTTCAAAATTCCAATCAACAGATAAAAGTACTCTATAGGCCTATGGTATATTTATATTAATTACTAGTTTGTCTTAAAAACAAGAAATTAGGTAATAATTTCGCCTTTAACGGGCTTAAGACTCTAAACCGGCACATCGTTCTATATGGCAAATATATGAATTGCAATCCCATCTGGGCAACATTCGGGTCAGATATCGGGAGAAATAATACAACTCACTGTTCCCAATTTTATCGAAATCAGGTATTTAATGTGGCTTTGATGGGTTTAAGACCCTAAATCGAAAGATCGATCTATATGCCAGCTATATCCAATAATTGTATAAGTTTGCCCATTCAAGAACTGCATCAAATTTCAGCTCAATACTTCAATTTCTGAAGGCTGTAGCATGATTACAACAGACGGACAGACAGAAATATCGTTAGATTGTCTTAGAATTTTACAAAGTAAAAATTAGCAGAAGAGTAAGAATATCCTTTATTCTCTTCAAATTTTTATTTGAATTAAACAGTTGGTTTTCATAAAACAGGTGTTCGATGCTGGAAATTTCTGCTGAGAAAAACAAAACCTCCAGTCGAAATTTGCTATCCCTCCATTACGGAACTCTCAAAATTTTGTGTGCTTTCTCTCTATCGCACTCTCCTACTCCTTCTGGCATATAGAGTACAGTAACAATTTGAGCTAATTTGAATAAATTTTTTAGTACACAAACTTAATAACTGACAAGTAAAAGCGTGCTAAGTTCGAATCTTATATAAACTCCAACATGGATCGCATTTGTCAAGTTTTTGAATGACTTTTTCAAATACACAGATAAAAATAATTTTGAACAACAAAAACAACTTTGGTCGAAAAACAACTACGAAAGTTGTTAATTCTCCTTCAACAATTAATTTTAAATCTCAACGACCCAAAGTGCTTGTTAAGTTCGGCCGGGCCGAATCTTATATACCCTCCACCATGGATCGCATTTGTCGAACTCTTGCCACGGTATCTCTTTTTAGCTAAACAAAGGATAAAAGAAAAGAAATGCTATGTTATTGGAACAATATCATGTTGTGGTTCATTTCGGACCATAATTGAATTGAATATTAGAGACCATAGTAGAAGTCATTGCGTAAAATTTCAGCCAAATCTAATAAGAATTGCGCACTTTAGGGCTCAAGAAGTTTAATCGGGAGATCGGTTTATATGGCAGCTATATCAGGATATGAACTGATTTAGACCATATTTGACACAGTTGTTGGAAGTCATACCAAAACGATTTTTGCAAAATTTCCGCCAAAGCGGAAAAGAGTTGCGCTCTCTAGAAGCTCAAAAAGTCAAGACCCAAGATCGGTTTATATGGCAGCTATATCAGGTGATCGACATGTGCAAAATTTCAGCCAAATCGAATAAGAATTGCGCACAAGATCGGTTTATATGTCAGCTATATCAAAACATCTAATTTCTATATAAATATATAAATGAATTTGTGTTTGTTTGTATGCTTGTTTGTTTGTTTGTGGGTTTATAAAATTTGTTTGTTCCGTATATATATCCAAAACGGTTGAACCAATTTCTTTCAAATTTTCACAAATTGTAGGGAATGATCCGAAAGGAGCAAGAGGCTATATAATTTATTGATTTCGGTAAGGGGACGGACTCTCCCCCTTACCCTTAAAGTACCACCCCAAAATAAAAGTGAACCGATCGGGACAATATGGGATTCAAATGAAAGGCATTTAGGAGTAGACTACGATATTCATATTAATAATGGGATCCAAGTAACTGGGGAGCTGCCACGACCCCAAAACCACAAAAATAGGTTTATTAAACGATAATGACAATATGGGACTCGAATGAAAGATATGCGGGAGTAGATTACGAAAATGGTTGGGAAGAAGGAAAAGGCTTTTTAATTTGTCGGTGTTGGAAGGGGGCGGCCCCTCCCCCCCCCCCCCCCCCCCCCGTTACCCCAAAAACACCACCTAATATCAAAAGTGGACCAATAAGGACAATATGGGTATCAAATGAAATGTATTGGGGAGTAGAATACGAGTATGGTATTAAAAATTGGGATCATGTATGCGAGGGGTCTTCCATCCCCAAAAACTCACCCAAGACAATCATATTGGACGTAAACATCAATATGGGACTCAAATGAACTGTATTCGGGACTAGACTACGAATATAACATAAACAAGTAAGAGCGTGCTAAGTTCGGACGGGCCGAATCTTATATACCCTCCACCATGGATCGCATTTTTCGAGTTCTATGCCCAGTATCTCTTTTAAGGCAAACAAAGAATACTGAATAAGAACTGTTGTGCTAATGGAGCTGTATCAAGTTATAGTCCGATTCGGACCATAAATGAATGGTGAACATTGTAGAAGTCATTGTGTAATGTTTCAATTCATTCATTCATTTCGAACCGAACACTGATTTTGGTAATAAAATTCAATGATTTGCAAGCGTTGCTCGTTTGTAAGTCTATTCATGATGAAATGTCAAAGCATACTGAGCATCTTTCTCTTTGACACCATGTCTGAAATCCCACGTGATCTGTCAAATACTAATGCATGAAAATCCTAACCTCAAAAAAATCACCCTTTATATGTTTGCGCAAGGATCTAAACCTATCTCTTATAGATGGCAGCGCTAACATTTAGAAAAGCGTCATCTGTTTACCAATGGATCAACTGAATGGAGACGCCACCACCAACAGAGAGAGGGCAGAGTGGTAAAATTTGATCATGCATCATTTATCTTTTTATGGTAACCTATCGGTCCGTAAAATAAAGAAACATTTTATTGGGTTGCCCAAAAAGTAATTTCTGATTTTTTAAAATAAAGTAAATGAATTTTTAATAAAGCTTAGAATGAACTTTTATCAAATATATAATTTCCATTTTGTTCGATAACCTTTTGCCATCTTCCTGGCAAATTTAGTATTCCACACTCATAGAACTTCTGGCCTTTATCTGCAAAAAACTGAACCAAGTGCGATTTTATAGCCTCATCATTGCCGAAAGTTTTACCATTTAAGGAGTTCTGCAAAGATCGAAATAAATGGTAGTCTGATGGTGCAAGGTCAGGGCTATATGGTGGATGCATCAAAAGTTCCCAGCCAAGCTCACTCAGTTTTTGGCGAGTGACCAAAGATGTGTGCGGTCTAGCGTTGTCCTGGTGTCATTATGACACCATTACGATTGACCAATTCTGGTCGCTTCTCCTTGATGGCTGTATTCAATTTGTCCAATTGTTGACAGTTAACATCGGAATATACCACACCCTTCCAATCCCACCAAACAGACAGCATAACCTTCTTTTGGTGGATATCAGCCTTTGAAGTGGTTTGAGCTGGTTCACCATGCTTGGACCATGATCGTTTTCGACTAACGTTGTTGTAAACAATCCATTTTTCATCTCCAGTTATGATTCGTTTTAAAAACGGATCGAATTCATTGCGTTTAAGATGCATATAAGTGCATAAGGTTTACAAGTGTTGATTCGGTTTGTTAAATGAATTTCTTTCAATACATGTGGTACCCATATTAAAATTGACGCCAAACATATCTCGCTTTTACAGGTCTTATGCGTTAATCTGGTGGTGCTAATTACTATGTTTCAAATAGCATATTTCCTCACAAATGTCGCCAGCATTAGGAAGGGATAACCACCGCTTAAAATGTCTTTTTTATACCCAGCACCATAGAATGGGGGTACACTAACTTCGCTATTCCGTTTGTAACACTTCGAAATATTGACCAAATACCCCATATGATCATCGTGACATTTTAAGTCGATCTAGCCATGTCTGTCTGTCTTTCGAAGGCGTAAAGCTAACCGCTTGAAATTTTGCACAACTACTTCCTTTAGGTGTAGGTCAGTTGGGATTGTAAATGGGCCATATTGGTCCATGTTTTGATATAGCTGCCATATAAACCGATCTTGGATCTGGACTTCTTGGGCCTCTAGAGCGCGCGCTTTTTATGCGATTTTGCTGAAATTTAGCGTGGGATGTTTTGTTATGGCTTTCAACAGTTGTGCTAAATATGGTCAAAATCTGTTTATAACTTGACATAGCTGCCGTGTAAACCGATCTTGGATCTTGACTTCTTGGGCCTCTAGAGGGCGTAATTCTTATCCGTTTTGGCTAAAATTTTACATGAGTTCCAACAAATGTGCTTAGCATGGTGAAACTCGCTCATAACCTGATATAGCTGCCTGATTTTGAGATCTTGAGGCTCTAGACGGCGCAATTCTCAACCGATTAGGCTAAAATTTTGTACAAGGTGTTTTAATATGACTTCCAACAACTGTCCTCAGTGTGGTCTAAATTGGTTCAGAACCTTATATAACTCCCATATAAACCCGTTTTCTGACTTTACTTCTTAAGCCCATATAGGACACAATTCTTATCATTTTATGTTATCGCGAGGATTCGAACCTAGGCGTTCGGCTTCATGTGCTACAGTGCCCTCCACCGAAATTAGCACGTATACCCTACACCACCACTGTGGTGCAGGGTATTATGCAAAGCTAAGAAGGAGAAGAGCTAGACCCATTGATAAGCATATCGATCGACTCAGAATCACAGAATCAATGATTCGATTTAGCCATGTCCGTCTGTGAGTCCATGTATTCTTGTAATCAAGGTACAGGTCGTATTCGTTGCAAAATCTTCACGAAATTTTGCACTTATAACTTTTTTGGCACAAGGACGGACGCTATTGGTTTTGTAAAAAATCGGTTCAGATTGAGATATAGCTCCCATATATATGTATCGCCCGATTTGCACTTTAATGGCCGTAGCAACTATAATTTTTAACCGATCTGCACATAATTGAACTTGGATTGTTTGCTTACTTTTCTTAACATATCTGCAAGATTTCATCACAATCGGTTCAGATTTAGATATAGCACCCATATATATGTGTCACCCGATATGTACTTCAATGGCCGTAGTAACTAAAATTTTCAACTGATCTTCACAAATTTGGAGCTAAATGTTACCTTGCTGTTATTAACATATCTGCAAGATTTCATCAAATTCGGTTCAGATTTAGATATAGCTCCCATATATATGTATCGCCCGATTTTCACTTTAATAACCGTGGTAACTACAATTTTAAACCGATCTGCACAAAATGAGGCACGGATTGTTTTGTTACTATTGGCCCTAGAAACTACAATTTTCAAACGATCTGTTCGAAAAAAGTCGGTTCAGATTTAGATATATATACATATACTTACATCTATTGCCCAAGTTTATAATTGGGTACGTGTTTGATATTATATTGTTGGCCTCGTCCAACTTTTGTCTTTCCTTACCGGATATTTTTTATACCCTCCACCATAAGATGGGGGGTATACTAATTTCGTCATTCTGTTTGTAACTACTCGAAATATTCGTCTGAGACCCCATTAACTATATATATTCTTGATCGTCGTGAAATTTTATGTCGATCTAGCCATGTCCGTCCGTCTGTCCGTCCGTCCGTCCGTCCGTCTGTCTGTCGAAAGCACGCTAACTTCCGAAGGAGTAAAGCTAGGCGCTTTAAATTTTGCACAAATACTTCTTATTAGTGTAGGTCGGTTGGTATTGTAAATGGGCCATATCGGTCCATGTTTTGATATAGCTGCCATATAAACCGATCTTGGGTCTTGACTTCTTGAGCCTCTAGAGTGCGCAATTCTTATCCGATTGGGATGAAATTTTGCACTACGTGTTTTGTTATAACATCCAACAACTGTGCTAAGTATGGTTCAAATCGGTTTATAACCTGATATAGCTGTCATATAAACCGATCTTGGGTCTTGACTTCTTGAGCCTCTAGAGTGCGCAATTCTTATCCGATTGGGATGAAATTTTGCACGACGTGTTTTGTTATAACATCCAACAACTGTACTAAGTATGGTTCAAATCGGTTTATAACCTGATATAGCTGTCATATAAACCGATCTTGGGTCTTGACTTCTTGAGCCTCTAGAGTGCGCAATTTTTATCCGATTGGAATGAAATTTTGCACGACGTGTTTTGTTATGACATCCAACAACTGTGCTAAGTATGGTTCAAATCGGTTCATAACCTGATATAGCTGCCATATAAACCGATCTGGGATCTTGACTTCTTGAGCCTCTAGAGGTCGCAATTATTATCCGATTTGCCTGAAATTTTGTACGACGGATTCTCTCATGACCTTTAACATACGTGTTTATTATGGTCTGAATCGGTTTATAGCCTGATATAGCTCCCATATAAATCGATCTCTCTATTTAACTTCTTGAGCCCACAAAGGGCGCAATTCTTATTCGAATTGGCTGACATTTTACACAGGTCTCCAACATATAATTTAACTGTGGTCCAAACCGGACAATATCTTGATATCGCTCTAATAGCAGAGCAAATCTTTTCTTATATCCTTTTTTTGCCTAAGAAGAGATGCCGGGAAAAGAACTCGATATATGCGATCCATGGTGGAGGGTATATAAGATTCGGCCCGGCCGAACTTAGCACGCTTTTTACTTGTTCCATTTTACTATAAAACATCAGTTGAACCAAAGTTTTCCAACACCTTTACAGGAAATTTTGTTTTTTATACCCTCCATCATAGGATGGGGGGTATACTAATTTCGTCATTCTGATTGTAACTACTCGAAATATTCGTCGGAGACCCCATAAAGTATATAAATTCTTGATCGTCGTGAAATTTTATGTCGATCTAGCCATGTCCGACCGTCTGTCCGTCCGTCCGTCTAGCCGTCCGTCCGTCTGGCCGTCCGTCCGTCTGGCCGTCCGTCCGTCCGTCGAAAGCACGCTAACTTCCGAAGGAGAAAAGCTAGCCGCTTGAAATTTTGCACAAATACTTCTTATTAGTGTTGATCGGTTGGTATTGTAAATGGGCCATATCGGTCCATGTTATGATATAGCTGCCATATAAACCGATCTTGGGTCTTGACTTCTTGAGCCTCTAGAGTACGTAATTCTTATCCGATTAGAATGATATTTTGCACGACGTGTTTTGTTATGATATCCAACAACTGTACCAAGTATGGTTCAAATCGGTCCATAACCGGATATAGCTGCCATATAAACCGATCTGGGGGCTTGACTTCTTGAGCTTCTGGAGGGCGCAATTCCTATCCGATTGGAATGAAATTTTGCACGACGTGTTTTGTTATGATATCCAACAACTGTGCCAAGTATGGTTCAAATCGGTTCATAACCTGATAAAGCTGCCATATAAACTGATCTGGGGTCTTGACTTCTTGAGCCTCTAGAGTGCGCAATTCTTATCCGATTGAAATGAAATTTTGCAAGACTTTTTTTTATTGTTTCTTTCAATAACTATGTCAAATAAGGTTCAAATCGGTTCATAACCTGATATAGCTGCCATATAAACCGATCTGGGATCTTAACTTCTTGAGCCTCTAGAGGTCGCAATTATTATCCGAATTGCCTGAAATTTTGTACGACGGATTCTCTCATGACCATCAACATACTTGTTTATTATGGTCTGAATCGGTCTATAGCCCGATACAGCTCCCATATAAATCGATCTCTCTATTTTACTTCATGAGCCCCCAAAGGGCGCAATTCTTTTTCGAATTGGCTGACATTTTACACAGGCCTCCAACATATAATTTAATTGTGGTCCAAACCGGACCATATCTTGATATCGCTCTAATAGCAGAGCAAATCTCTTCTTATATACTTTTTTTTTTGCCTAAGAAGAGATGCCGGGAAAGAACTCGACAAATGCGATACATGGTGGAGGGTATATAAGATTCGGCCCGGCCGAACTTAGCACGCTTTTACTTGTTTTTTGTTACTTCCGAAAGAAAAGAAAAACTTTCCAAACGCCCAACTCAATTTAACTTTAACGATGTTACCAGTTTCATGGCTAATCCAAAGATCACACAGCAACAACAACAAAGAAACAGTCTGTATTCCCACTATAATGAAATTTTATTAGGATCACTTTAAGGAAAGATTAAAATTTATTGGCAACTCATCTCCAAAAAAGCCCTGTTTCTTTCACACGCACTCGTAAAACTACAACCAAGTCTACAAAATAATAAAGAGAGGGAAAAAATTGAACTAATAACAACTCAATAAATAATAAAACAACAAGATGTTACTTCTGCTGATGTTGTTGCTTCTGTAGAAGATGTTGCATGCTGCCGAAACCTCCACAAGAAAAGCGAAAACCAAAATTCATGCTGCACATTCACTTAACAACAATCGCTACTAAGTGAAGACATCGAACAAACAAATGCAACATAACTACCGAATGTTAAAGCTCTGCTGCCATTCATTGCCACAGAGCCTTTGTATGAGTGCAAAATTATGTGTAACACCAGCCAGTTCTCACAGCCCAATCATGCAAAAAAAAACCCAGTGAATCAGCCCACCGAGTCACACACAGTCACAACTATGGCATTTGCAACATCATCACCACATCGCCGCCATAACGACATTAGGCTGCAACAAATCGCCTTAAATATACGATTTGTACAAACTATAATTTAAGCAAAACTCCAAGACGTCCATACCATCCCAACACGTATGAGGCATACAGTAAGTGTTGCATTTATGTGCCCCGCATGTGTTTGCGGAATTAGGCTATTGCCTCAGTGAGTGAGTCCAAGTGATTCATAAGTGCCACTAATCAGTTCAGCGTTAGCTTCTTTGAACCAATGGCATAGAGCTACGATTAGTAGCAGTGTTAGTTTTCCTTGCCTTAATTCGATGGAGAGTTACATATCAATGGCTTCATGGAAAGAAAACAAAACCGGACAAAAATTTTTGCAAATGTTGGAGAGGAAAAAAAATTTTGAAAATCATGCAGATTCGATGTTACAGCTTCTTCTTTATAAGTAGTGGGGTGATGGGAACAAGTAAATGTTATGGAATATAAGGATTTTTAGGGGGACAAGATCTTTTAGGGTTTTATAGCCAATTTTTAGATCTTAAACCTAAGTTGTTGAGGCTTTTTTGAGCTAGACTGCTTTAAACAAGTAAAATCGTGCTAAGTTCGGTCGATCCGAATCTTGGAAACCTTTCACCACGGATTCTGCCTCGTTTTTGATACCCTCTTTTTAGTGTATCAAAAACTAAGGGAGCCACATATTGGTATGGTCGAAAATTTTTTTTCCCTTTGATGGTGTTTTGGGAAAGGGATGATGTCCTAATTACATGGTCCTACATTTGGATATCAAATTCGTATTCTACTCCCAAATACCTTTATTTGAGCCCCATATTGCGATGGTCACTAAAAAATTGCTGTTTGTGGGGTATTTTGGGAAAGGGGTAGACCCTCAGATAATTGGTCCCGAAAATGAGTATCAATTCTTGCTCTACCCCCCAATACCTTTCATTTTTGGGGGTGGGGTGACCCCCTATACTTCGACATGAATTTGTGTGCCAGATTCGTTATCTACTCCCGCATACTTTTCATTTGATGGCCATATTGTCCTTAATGGTCCATTTTTGATTTTGGGTGGTGTTTTTGGGGTAACGGTGGAGGGTCCGCCCCTTCCGTTATCAATAAATTATAAAGTCTTATCCTACTTCCTGAACATATTCGTTATCTACTTCCGAATACCCTTCAATTGAGTCCCATATTGTCATAATCCTCAAATAAACCTATTTTAAGGGGTTTTGGGGCTGGGGCGTACCCTCAGGTACTTGGACCCAACCTTTATTATGAAATTCATACTCTACTATTGAATAACTTTCATTTGAATCCCATATTGTCCCGATCGGTCCACTTTTATTTTTGGGTAGTACTTTTGGGGTAAGGGGGAGGCTAGTATACCCCGATCCTATGGTGGTGGGTATACAAATATCGTGTTAAATTTTGATGTTGATGTTGGGTGGTGGGTATAAACATTTTTATTTTATAGTAGACTGTCGTGTTAAATTTTGATGTTTTTAAATTCAAAATCGAGATCTTTTTATTATACCCTCCAAAATAGGATGGGGGTATACTAATTTTGTCATCCTGTTTGTAACTCCTCGAAATATTCGTCTAAGACCCCGTAAAGTATATATTTTCTCTATCGACTTGTAATTTTATGTCGATCTTGCCATGTCCGTCCGTCTGTCCGACCGTCCGTCTGTCTGTCGAAAGCATGCCAAGAAATTTTGCATGCGGTGTTCTGTTATGACTTATAAAAACTGTGCCATATGCGGTCAAAATCAGTTTATAACCTGATATAGCTCCCATGTAAACCGGAGGATAGAGAGATCCTCCTTGTTCGGTTCCAAGAAACTTTAACGTTTGCAGACTTAACAGAAGTGGTATGTAGAACAAATGTATGCCCTACAATTTATTTTGTGTAGATTTTACATAGAACCAGCTGACCCGGGCCCGCTCCGCTGCGCCTTCTTTTACTTTATATGAAACAAAAGTTTCCTTGGAATATTTATTTTCGATAATTAAAGGGCTTTTGGTGAAATACTATCACTTGACTAACAGTTTAACAATATAAGAGCCTTTATTTGGATCCCATATGAACTTTATTGGTCTACGAATTTAAGTTTGGATGTAAGGTGTACTCCATTCTTAAAATACTTTATTTCAGCCCGATATTCCCATGATATCTGACTTAGGGGTGATTTCGGGGATGAGGTGGTCCCCCAGACACTTGGGCCTGAAAAAATATCAGCATCGTGTTCTTCTTTCAAATACCATTTATTTAAACCCAATATGGCTATCGGTTTAGGGGAGTTTACACGATGAGGCGTCCCCCAAACATATGGCCCCAAAATAGGTTATCCAATTCGTTTTCTAATCTCAAATACCTTTCATTTGAGCGGCATATTGGCATGGTCGAAAAATTTTTACCCTTTGGGGGTTGTTTTGGGGAAGGGGTGATGCCCTAAATACATGGTCCTACATTTGGATATCAAATTCGTATTCTATTCCCAAATACCTTAATTTGAGCCCCGTATTGCGATGGTCAGTAAAAATTGCTGTTTGTGGGGTATTTTGGGAAAGGGGTAGACCCCCAGAAATTTGGCCCCGAAAGTGGGTATCAATTCATGCTCTACCCCCCAATACCTTTAATTTAAGCTCCACAATGATATGGTCGGTAAATATGCCCGATATAGGAGTGTTTTAGGAAGTGGGGTGGTCCCCCAAACACTAATCCCGGAATATACATCAGCAACGTGCTCTATTCTCTATATATCATTTATTTGAACCCCATATTGCCATTGGCCTGAAAATTGGCTATCAAATTCGTTTTCTTATCTCATTACAACTTCTTATTGCAAAAGTCACCAAATATGTCCGGTTTGGGGTATTGGCCTTAAAAACTATAAATATTTAGTTCCACTCTCTTTAAGACCCAAATTGTCTTGGTGAGAAAATACGTCCTATTTGGGGGTTGTTATGGTGGTGGGACGTCCCCCAGACAGTTGGTCCCTAATGTTGATATCAGATACGTGGTTTACTTCCAAAAACCTTTAATTTGAGCCCCATATTTCCATAGTCGGCAAACATGACTGGCTTGGGGGAATGGGCGGCCACTCAGTGAGTTGGTCTTGAAAATATATATCGGATTTGTGTTCTACTCTAAAAACCCTCTTATTTTAGCCTCATATTGCAATAGTTAGCAAATACTTCTAATTTGGGTGGTGTTATGGGGTGATATGACACTTTTCCCGAACATTGATATCAGATTCGTGTTTTACTTCTAAAGACCTTTCATTTGAGTCCCATATTGCTATAGTCGTAAATTTGTCCCCTTTGAGGTATTTTCTCGGGGATGGGCGGCCCCCAAACATTTGGTACCATATCTGGATATCGGATTCGTATTCTTCACTCAGAAACCTTTTATTTAAGCCCCATATTCCCATGGTCAGTAAATAAGTCCTGCTTTGGGGGTGTTGAGGGTAAAGGTGGACCCCCAGAAACGTGGTCCCACATTTGGATATTAGATTCGTATTCTATTCGCAAATTCCTTTCATTTGAGTCCCATATTGCCATGGCCGGTAAATATGTCCGATTTAGGGGTGTTTTGGGGTTTGGGGTGTTCCCCCTAACACATGGATATCAAATACGTTTTCTTATCCTAAATAGCTGTCATTTGGGTCCCATATTGTCGTGATTGGTCAATATATATGTTTGGTAGGTCTAGGGTGGAGCGGCCCCCCTGGGTACCCCATCCAAAATTTGGACACAAAATTTTTATTATTAGGGTACTATATGGGAGCACAAAAAATTTCGTTTAAATCGCACCTCCCATCTCCGAGATCTGACGTTTCTGAAAATTAGGGTAAGGGGGAGGGTCCGCCCCCCTTCAGATATCAAAAAAAGTAGTACCCTATTTTCACCACGGGATCATTATGCACCATCTTGGAAAATTTGAAAAAAAGTGGTTCAGCCGTTTCTGAGTCTATAAGTAACACACAAACAAACAAACAAACAAACACTGATTGATTTTTATACCCCCCACCATAGGATGGGGGTATACTAATTTCGTCATTCTGTTTGTAACACCTCGAAATATGCGTCTAAGGCCCCATAACGAATATATTTTCTTGACCGTCTTTATATTTTAAGTCGAACTAGCAATGTCCGTCCGTCCGTCCGTCTGTCTGTCGAAAGCACGCTAACTTTTGAAGGAGTAGAGCTAGGTCGGTTGGGATTGTAAATGGGCCAAATCGGTCCATGTATTGATATAGCTGCCATATAAACCGATCTTGTATCTTGACTTCTTGAGCCTCTAGAGAGCACAATTCTCATCCGATTTGGCACAACGGCTCCTCCCATAGCCTTCAACATACGTGTGCAATATGGTCAGAATCGATCTATAGCTTGATACAGCTCTCATATAAACCAATCTCCCGATATAGCTGCTTCTCCATCTTTATTCATTATATTTTGTTTCCCTAAAACAGATACTGCGCAAAGAACTCGACAGATGCGACGATGGTGGAGGGTATATAAGTTTCGGCCCGTCCGTCCGTCTGTCTGTCGAAAGCACGCTAACTTCCGAAGGAGTAAAGCTAGCCGCTTGAAATTTTGCACAAATACTTCTTATTAGAGTAGGTCGATTGGTATTGTAAATGGGCCATATCGGCCCATGTTTTGATATAGCTGCCATATAAACCGATCTTGGATCTTGACTTCTTGAGCCTCTAGAGTGCGCAATTCTTATCCGATTGGAATGAAATTTTTCACGACGTGTTTTGTTATGATATTCAACAACTGTGCCAAGTATGGTTCAAATCGGTTCATAACCTGATATAGCTGACATATAAACCGATCTTGGGTCTTGAATTCTTGAGCCTCTAGAGTGCGCAATTCTTATCCGATTGGAATGAAATTTTGCACGACGTGTTTTGTTACGATATCCAACAACTGTGCCAAGTACGGTTCAAATCGGTCCATAACCTTATATAGCTGTCATATAAACCGATCTTGGGTCTTGACTTCTTGAGCCTCTAGAGGTCGCAATTATTATCCGATTTGAATGAAATTTTGTACAACGGATCCTCTCATGACCAACAACATACGAGTTTATTATGGTCTGAATCGGTCTTTAGCCCGATACAGCTCCCATATAAATCGATCTCTCTATTTTACTTCTTGAGCCCCCAAAGAGCGCAATTCTTATTTGAATTGCCTGACATTTTACACAGGTCTCCAACATATAATTTAATTGTGGTCCAAACCGGACCATATCTTGATATCGCTCTAATAGCTGAGCAAATCTTTACTTATATCCTTTTTTGCCTAAGAAGAGATGCCGGGAAAAGAACTCGACAAATGCGCTCCATGGTGGAGGGTATATAAGATTCGGCCCGGCCGAACTTGGCACGCTTTTACTTGTTTTCTATTTCCTAAGCTCACTATCCGTATTTGTTACACTAGATTTTCTTCTTGCGTATTCGCTGCAGGATGATGTGCCTGTACCAAAGCCTTCGTCTTGATGTTTGATTCTTTGGTCGAATTTCCGGACTTCATACTGCCTCTTGTATATCTTAATTGGCTCACACTCACGTCTTTCCCTTTCTCTCTTCTTTCTGCGGAATAGATGCTTACATTATCTTCCTTTCTCCCGGTGAGTCGGGTTTTCTATTATTTAAGTTTCCTATAGTATTCGATATTTTTTACAAGGGCCAGCGCCTCATCCTTATGATTTTAATTTCGAATTTATTTCATAACCCGTTGGGTAGATTTATGTGGATATGTTTGTGTTTTCAACGTCATACACATCGACTACAACATTTTGCACGATAGTAATTTTCACAAATCGGAGTATATAAAAAATAATATGTTCTTGTTATGGGGATAGTTTCTTCTTGACCATGTTGCTGTCTGGGTATGCAACAGAACATGGCAAATTTTGCAGTAGCACAATGTCGACGATGTGTTGAGCTCTTAATAGAATATCAACCATCAAGTGAAGGTGGTAGTAGTAGTGACGGTGATGGTGCCATAAAAGTTGCTACTAAGCTTGAGCTCCAGCTACTTCGACTACTGCAACACGATATTGCCGCTTGCAACAAATTCTACAACTGCAGATTTTTTTTCGCGTTTTTATGATGCTTAAAAAAAAAATTTGTAGCAAACTCTTTAGTTATAACACTGGCAATTGCTGCTTGTTTAATAAACTCATACTGATACTTATACTGCTACGTGTAGCAACTGTTGGGTTGAGGATTACTACAACTTGCCATTAATTGAGGTATATGTTACATATGAGATTTTTTGTTTTTGGCGTTTTTTCTGTTACAAGCATATATCGATTCTGTATGCACAGAATGTCTGTTGCCGCCAAATAACATTGAAGCAAGAGTCATTGCAGCTCCTATAAGGATTTGTGGAAAAAAAGGAGGCAACAAGGAAAGTGTTGTAAATCAGAAGGTGTTATCGTTTGAATAAATATTGATATTGTTGGCAGCAATTTACGTTAAACAAGCTCAACAAGGCGAGAGCATTTACTTTATTCCCATGTTATGCATAGTGCCATAGACAGACGACCAGCCAATGTATGCAGCGAACAGCAGTGTTATTTGTTGCACTACTCAGACAACAAAGATGCTAGGAAAAATTAGCTCATGGGGAGGATGACACTAGGATGCAAAATTATTTAACTACTCTAAATAAAACAACTAAGAGCGTACTAAGTTCCATGGATCGCATTTCTCGAGTTCTTTTGCGCGGTATCTCTTTTTAAGCAACTAAAAAACAAGTAAAAAAGCGTTTATTCGGCCGGGTCGAACTTTGGATACGCACCACCTCGGATTATATATGTAAACCACCTTTCATAAAAATCCGGTGAAAAACTTATTACTTATGCCCTATACCAGCTATATCGAAATATGTTCCGATTTGGACCTTATACTAATAAGTACAAGTCATTGTTCAATTGTGTATAACAAAATATTGGTCTTTTTAGTAGCTATATCTAAAAATAAACCGATGTGAACCATATACGACACGAATGTCGAAAAGCCTAACGTAAGTCACTGTGTCAAATTTCAGTGAAATCGGACTATAAATGCGCCTTTTATGGGGCCAAGACTTAAAATCGAGAGATCGGTCTATAGGGCAGCTATATCCAAATCTGGACCGGTTTGGACCAAGTTGCAGAAAAATGTCTAAGAGCCTAACACAACTCACTGTCCCAAATTTCGGCGACATCGGACAATAAACGCGCCTTTTATGGGCCCAAAACCTTAAATCGATAGATCGGTCCAAATGACAGCTATATCCAAATCTGGACCGATCTGAACCAAATTGAAGAAAGATGTCGAGGGGCCTAACGCAACTCACTGTCCCAAATTTCAGCAAAATCGGGTAATAAATGTGGCTTTTATGGGCCTAACACCATAAATCGGAGGATCGATCTATATGGCAGCTATATCCAAATCTGAACCGATCTGGGCCAAATTGACGAAGGATTTTGAAGGGCCTAACACAACTCACTGTCCCAAATTTTGGCAAAATCGGATAATAAATGTGGCTTTTATGGGCCTAAGACCCTAAATCGGAGGATCGGTCTATATGGCAGCTATATCCAAATCTGAACCGATCTGAGCCAAATTGAAGAAGGATGTCGAAGGGCTTAACACAACTCACTGTCTCAAATTTCATCAAAATCGGATAATAAATGTGGCTTTTATGGGCCTTAGACCCTAAATCGGAGGATCGGTCTATATGGCAGCTATATCCAAATCTGGACCGATCTGGGCAAAATTAACGACGGACCTTCGGGAGCCTAACACTACTCTCTGTCCCAAATTTCAGCAAAATCGGATGATAGATGAGGCTTTTATGGGCCTAAGACCGTAAATGGCCGGATCGGTCTATAGCCCCCATATAGACCCATATATATCGAGATATAGTTCGATATAGCCCATCTTCGTTCTTAACCTGCTTATGAACAAAAAACGAACCTGTGCAAATTTTCAGCTCAATATCTCAATTTTTAAAGACTGTAGCGTGATTTCAACAGACAGACGGATAGACGGACGAACATGTCTAGATCGTCTTAGATTTTTACGCTGAACAAGAATATATATACTTTATAGGGTCGGAAATGGATATTTCGATGTGTTGCAAACGGAATGACAAAATAAATATAACCCCATCGCTCGGTTGTGGGTATAATAATGAATAAGAACTGTTAGGGTATTAGAGCTATATCAAGTTAATGTCCGATTCGGACCATAAATGACTTAAATGGTGAACATTGTAGAAGTCATTGTGTAATATTTCATTCCATTCGGATAAGAATTGCGCCTTGTAGGGGCTCAAGAAGCAAAATCGGAAGATCGGTTTATGTGGGAGCTGTATTAAGCCATAGATCGATTAAGACCATATTGAGCACGTATATTGAAGGTCATGGGAGAAGCAGTTGTACACAAGTTCTGCCAAATCGGATGAGAAATGCGCCCTCTTCAGGCTCAAGAAGTCACCATCCTCGGTTTATATCGCAGCCATATCAGGTTATGAACCGATTTGCGCTATACGTAGAACAGTTGTTGGAAGTCATAACAAATTACCCCATGCAAAATTTCTGCCAAATCAGATGAGAATTGCGCCTTCTAGCTGCTCCAGAAGTCAATACCCAAGATCGGTTTATATGGCAGCTATATCAGGTTATAAACCGATTTGAACCATATTCAGCATAGATGTTAAAAGTGACACTAAAATACGAAGTGCAAAATTTCACTTAAATCACACGAGAACTGCCCCCTCTAGATTCTCAAGAAATCAAGACCCAAGATCGGTTTATATGGCAGCTATATCAAAACATGGACCGATTTGGCCCATCTACAATCCCAACCGACCAACTCGAATAAAAAGTATTTGTGCAAAATTTCAAGCGCCTAGCCTTACTCCTTCGAAAATTAGTTCGACAGATAGGGGGACTTGGCTAGATCGACTTAAAATGTCATGACGATCAAGAATATATATACTTTATGGGGTCTTAGACGCATATTTCGAGGTGTTACAAACAGAATGACAAAATTAGTTTACCCCCATCCTATGGTGGAGGGTATACAAATTTGGAAATCAAGACCAAATTTTTAGATTCTTATGTGTGTCCATTCCCCGACAGATGGCATGTAGAAATAGGTCTAAGATATATTTAACAAGCACCTAGACTGAAGCCGTCCGGCACATTACAATAAAATCACGTTTATGCTAAGAGAGGAATGGTGTACATCTTTCGCCCGATGATCAAAAAATTGGCCCCACGAAAATTCAGCAAAATCCGTACTTAGGTAAAAGTGTCAGTCTTTCTATTCAAACTCACTTAGGTTAGGTTTAAGTGCCAGTCTGCCACCAGACCACAACACCAATGCATGACACGCGGTCTAAACCCCCAATTTTTGCCAATGGCTCTCTTGCAGGTGTTTAGGGCAAGAGTTGCCTTTATTGCCCTTTCCAAAATGTTGGATTTGAAGTTCAATTTCTTGCCCTGCTCTGCTCTTTCAGTAAATGGGACATTCTCTTCTTCCAAGGAGTCAAGTGCCACTCTACAAATTACCTGTAGCGACTGCTGAAAAGAACTACATCTATCTTGCACGGATCTACGCCTAGACCACTTCGCCATCGCCCTTAGATCATCCTGAAGTATATCTCTTAGAATGCCCTTTCCCCTAACCGCAATAGTTGCGTCTTCAAAACACGCGACCATTTTTATACCCACCACCGAAGGATGGGGGTATATTCATTTTGTCATTCCGTTTGCAACACATCGAAATATCCATTTCCGACCCTATAAAGTATATATATTCTTGAGTAGCGTTAAAATTTAAGACTATCCAGCCAGTTCGTCCGTCTGTTCGTCTGTCTGTTGAAAGCACTTTACAGTCTTTAAAAATAGAGATATTGAGCTGAAACTTTGCACAGATTCTTTTTTATACCCTCCACCATAGGATGGGGGGTATACTAATTTCGTCATTCTGTTTGTAACTACTCGAAATATTCGTCTGAGACCCCATAAAGTATATATATTCTTGATCGTCGCGAAATTTTATGTCGATCTAGCCATGTCCGTCCGTCTGTCCGTCCGTCCGTCCGTCCGTCCGTCCGTCCGTCCGTCCGTCCGTCTGTCTGTCGAAAGCACGCTAACTTCCGAAGGAGTAGAGCTAGCCGCTTGAAATTTTGCACAAATACTTCTTATTAGTGTAGGTCGGTTGGTATTGTAAATGGGCCATATCGATCCATGTTTTGATATAGCTGCCATATAAACTGATCTTGGGTCTTAACTTCTTGAGCCTCTAGATTGCGCAATTCTTATCCGATTTGAATGAAATTTTGCACGACGTATTTTGTTATGATATCCAACAATTGTGCCAAGTATGGTTCTAATCGGTCCATAACCTGATATAGCTGCCATATAAACCGATCTTGGGTCTTGACTTCTTGAGCCTCTAGAGTGCGCAATTCTTATCCGATTGGAATTAAATTTTGCACGACGTATTTTGTTATGATATCCAATAATTGTGCCAAGTATGGTTCAAATCGGTCCATAACCTGATATAGCTGCCATATAAACCGATCTTGGGTCTTGACTTCTTGAGCCTCTAGAGTGCGCAATTCTTATCCGATTGGAATGAAATTTTGGACGATGTGTTTTGTTATTATATCCAACAACTGTGCCAAGTATGGTTCAAATTGGCCCGTAACCTGATATAGCTGCCATAAAAACCGATCTTGGGTCTTGATTTCTTGAGCATCTACAGTGCGCAATTCTTATCCGATTGGAATGAAATTTTGCACGACGTGTTTTGTTATGATACCCAACAACTGTGCTAAGTATGGTTTAAATCGGTTCATAACCTGATATAGCTGTCGTATAAACAGATCTGGGGATTTGACTTCTTGAGCTTCTAGAGGGCGCAATTCCTATCCGATTTGGCTGAAATTTTGCATGACGTATTTTATTTTTACTTTCAACAACTGTGTCAAATAGGGTTCAAATCGGTTCATAACCTGATATAGCTGCCATATACACCGATCTGTGATCTTGACTTCTTGACCCCTAGAGGTCGCAATTATTATCCGATATGCCTGAAATTTTGTACGACGGATCCTCTCATGACCATCAACAAACGTGTTTATTATGTTCTGAATCGGTCTATAGCCCGATACAGATCCCATATAAATCGTTCTCTCTATTTTACTTCGTGAGCCCCATTGGGCGCAATTCTTATACGAATTGGCTGAAATTTACCACAGGTCTCCAACATATAATTTAATTGTGGTCCGAACCGGACCATATCTTGATATCGTTTTAATAGCAGAGCAACTCTTTTCTTATATCCTTTTTAGGAGGGTATATAATATTCGGCCCGCCGAACTTAGCACGCTTTTACTTGTTAATTTTTCTTTGTTTGCCGAAAAAGAGATACCGCGCAAAGAACTCGACAAATGCAATCCATGGTGGAGGATATATAAAATTCGGCCCGGCCAAACTTAGTACGCCCTTACTTGTTTATTTTCACACTTTTATTTCTGTGTTCTTGAGAGTAATGTTTTGTAACCTAGTGTTTGTCATTGGTTTTGTTAGCACAGTCTGCTTTTTATATGTATCAGGTGGCAGCTTGCAAATAAGTTGTTAGCTTATAGCTTACTCTATTCGTTGGTTGTTTGTTCTTCTTTCTTTTCCATTTCGATTTTAAGGTGTGTCTTTAATAAGTCTAATGTATGAGTATGAGGTTTTTAGTTAACACCCCCAAATTTTCGAAACTCTCCACGTATGACGTACAACTATAAACATTTTTAATGGAGGTGGTAATTTATGATTAAATTTATTATACCCTCCACCATAGGATGGGGGGTATACTAATTTCGTCATTCTGTTTGTAACTACTCGAAATATTCGTCTGAGATCGTCGTGAAATTTTATGCCGATCTAGCCATGTCCGTCCGTCCGTCCGTCCGTCCGTCCGTCTGTCTGTCGAAAGCACGCTAACTTCCGAAGGAGTAAAGCTAGCCGCTTGAAATTTTGCACAAATACTTCTTATTAGTGTAGGTCGGTTGGTGTTGCAAATGGGCCATATCGGTCCATATTTTAATATAGCTGCCATATAAACCGATCTTGGGTCTTGACTTCTTGAGCCTCTAGAGTGCGCAATTCTTATCCGATTGGAATGAAATTTTGCACGACGTGTTTTGTTATAATATCCAACAACTGTGCCAAGTATGGTTCAAATCGGTTCATAACCTGATATAGCTGCCATATAAACCGATCTTGGGTCTTCACTTCTTGAGCGTCTAGGGGGCGCAATTCTTATCCGATTGGAATGAAATTTTGCACGACGTTTTTTGTTATGATATCCAACAACTGTGCCAAGTATGGTTTAAATCGGTCTATAACCTGATATAGCTGCCATATAAACCGATCTTGGGTCTTGACTTCTTGACCCCTAGAGGTCGCAATTATTATCCTATATGCCTGAAATTTTGTACGACGGATCCTCTCATGACCATCAACAAACGTGTTTATTATGGTCTGAATCGGTCTATTGCCCGATACAGCTCCCATATAAATCGTTCTCTCTATTTTACTTCTTGAGCCCCCAATGGGCGCAATTCTTATACGAATTGGCTGAAATTTTATACAGGTCTCCACATATAATTTAATTGTGGTCCGAACCAAACCATATCTTGATATCGTTTTAATAGCAGATTAACTCTTTTCTTATATCCTTTTTTGCCCAAGAAGAGATGCCGGGAAAAGAACTCGACAAATGCGATCCATGGTGGAGGGTATATAAGATTCGGCCAGGCCGAACTTAGCACGCTTTTACTTGTTTTTTCTTAACAAATTTAAGATAAAGACGTATGGAGGGTTGCAACTTGTCAAAAACCAATGTTGAGACTTTTTAATTAAAAACAAGGAATAAGGTTAATTACTAGATTAAGGAGTAATTTGTCTTGGGTGGATAAATAAATTCTTTAATTGGTTATTTATTGGGTAGAATTATTCTTTTACCCACCTCCATAAAAACGGGGTATACTCGTCTAGTCATTCTATTGGCAACACCTCCAAGTATAGATCTGCAAAGCCATAAAGCATACATGTATATACTTAATCGCATTGGCATTCGATCAAGCAATGTCCGTCCGTCTATCGAAATAATGGTAGCGGTCAAACAAATAAAGAAATCGACTTGAGATATTGCACAGATACTTCTTATTAATGTAGGTCGTTTGCCATTTAAAATGGGCTATATAAGTTGAGATTTGCATATAGGTCCCATATAAAGTGATCTTTGTGAGGTATTTGTATATCCTTCAACAAGCACAACGAAACTAGTCCAGATAGGTTCATAAATAGATATAGCCCTCTACAAAGGGATATGTGAATTTGATTTCTTCATGAATATACATACTATGGATTGCTCAAAAAGTAATTGCGGATTTTTCAAATAGTCGGCGTTGACAAATTTTTTCAACGGCTTGTGACTCTGTAATTGCATTCTTTCTTTTGTCAGTTATCAGCTGTTACTTTTAGCTTGCTTTAGAAAAAAGTGCCAGAAATTTTGTCTACATTTGTTTGTTTGGCGTCAATTTTAATATGGAGCCCACAAAGGAGCATTTTCGTCATATTTTACTTTATTATTTCCGTAAAGGAAAAAACGCGGAGCAGGTTGCTAAAAAGTTACGAGATGTGTATGGTGATAAAGCCTTAAAAGGAAGACAGTGTCAAAATTGCTTTCGCAAATTCCGTTCTGGAGATTTTTCACTTAAATATGAGCCACGTTCAGGTCGGCCAAATGAAGTTGATGATGACCAATCGAAGCATTAATCGAATTGGATCGTCATGTAACTGAGCGTGAGATAGGAGAGAAGTTAAATATACCAAAATCAACCGTTCATCATCACATAAAAAGTCTTGGACTGGTGAAAAAGCTTGATATTTGGGTACCACATGTATTGAAAGAAATTCATTAAACGAACCGAATCAACGCTTGTGATATGCACCTTAAACGCAATGAATTCGATCCGTTTTTAATCATAACTGGAGATGAAAAATGGATTGTTTACAACAACGTTAGTCGAAAACGATCATGGTCCAAGCATGGTGAACCTGCTCAAATCACTTCAAAGGCTGATATCCACCAAAAGAAGGTTATGCTGTCTGTTTGGTGGGATTGGAAGGATGTGGTATATTTTGAGCTGCTTCCAAGGAACCAAACTTTTGATGCATCCACCATATAGCCCTGACCTTGCACCATCAGACTACCATTTATTTCGATCTTTGCAGAACTCCTTCAATTGTAAAACTTTCGGCAATGATGAGGCTATAAAATCGCATTTGGTTCAGTTTTTTGCAGATAAAGGCCAGAAGTTCTATGAGCGTGGAATACTAAATTTACCAGGAAGATAGCAAAAGGTTATCGAACAAAATGGCAATTATATATTTGATTAAAGTTCATTCTAAGTTTTATTAAAAATGCATTTACTTTCTTTAAAAAATCCGCAATTACTTTTTAGGCAACCCAATACTTGTATCGGTTATGAATCAATGTTTGGAAAAAGTCGAGTTTGCCTACGTATGGAAAGTTCAACAGCTGGTTCTATTAAGAAAAGGCGACAAGCATATAAACAATTCGTCATCTTACAAACCCTTTTGTCTGCTAGACACATGTGGTAAATTTTTAGGGAAGCTGATACTCAATAAAATTAACATAAATGGAGGTTTTTCGTGGATACAGTTTGGATTTATCAAAGCAAAATGATGGCTATCTCGAGAACAAAATCTTATTATACGACACTGACACAGGTGCACAGGAATACCAAGTTAAGTCGGACGTCCCACAAGGGTCCATGTTGGTTTCCTTCCTATGGAACCTGATATACGATATACTGAACATGAATTTGCCACATAGTCCGATATGCAGTCGACGTAGCACTCGTCGTCGACCAACCTTCAACACAACTAATTGAGAGAGATTGTCGCAAATGATTGTCCCGGGGTGGTGGTTCCTTTGTAGAACCGCTATTGATAGTGCGCTATCATTACGTCCATTAAAAAAATAGTAGAGTAGAGTGACATCGGTTTTCCGGTAAAAAATCCAAATGGATATATAGGACCAAGAGGACAATATAGGACTCCAATGAAAGGAATTTTGGAATTTGGCACTTAAATTTAGGGTGACATCGACATGTATTAATATATTGGTTTGAAAATTGAAAAAAAAAATACTCTAAACATATTAATCAACGTAGATCTGGTAGCGCAGCGCACCGGGCCAGCTAGTAACTGAAATATTGACCAACATCCCGAAGTTTTTTATCCACCACCGAAGGTTGAGGGTATATATTTTTTCTTGATCGTTGTAAATTTCTAAGGCTATCAAGCCATCTCCTTCCGCCCCTGCACGTCTGTCTGTTGTTATCGTGCTACTGTCTTAACAAGTAAAAAGGCGTTAAGTTCGGCCGGGCCGAACTTTGGATACCCACCACCTCGGGTATATATGTAAACCACCTTTCATCAAAATCCAGTGAAAATTTCATACCTTATACTCATATACCTTATACCGATCTGAACTATATACGACACAATGTCGAATAGCCGAACATAAGTCACTGTGTCAAATTTCAGTGAAATCGGATTATAAATGCGTCTTTTATGGGGCCAAGACTTTAAATCGATATATCGGTCTACATGGCAGCTATATCCAAATCTGGACCGATTTGGGCCAAGTTGCATAAACATGTTGAAAAGCCTAACACAAAGCACTGTCCCAAATTTCGGCGAAATCGGACAATAAATGCCTCTTTTATGGGCCCTAAACCTTAAATCGAGAGATCGGTCTATATGGCAGCTATATGCAAATCTGAACCGATCTGGGCAAAATTGAAGAAGGACGTCGAAGAGCCTAACCAAACTCACAGTGTCAAATTTCAGCGACATCGGACAATAAATGCGTCTTTTATCGCCCCAACACCTAAAACCTAGATATCGGTCTATATGGCAGCTATATTCAAATCTGGACCGATCTGCGCGATATTGCAGAAGTATGTCAAGGGGCTTAACTAAACTCACTGTTCCAAATTTCGGCGACATCAGACAATAAATGAGCATTTTATGGGCCCAAAACCATAAATCAAGAAATCGGTCTATATGGCAGCTATATCTAAATCTGAACCGATCTGGACCAAATTGAAGAAATATGTCTAGGGGCCTAACACAACTCACTGTCCCAAATTTCAGCAAAATCGGATAATGAATGTTGCTTTTATGGGCCTTATACCATAAATCGGAGGATCGGTCTATATGGCAGCTATATCCAAATCTGAACCGATCTGGGCCAATTTAACGAAGGAAGTCGAAGGGCCTAAGACAACTCACTGTCCCAAATTTCAGCGAAATCGGATAATATATGTGGCTTTTATGGGCCTAAGACCCTAAATCTGAGGATCGGTCTATATGGCAGCTATATCCAAATTTGAACCGATCTGGACCAAATTGACAAATGATGTCAAAGGGCCTAACACAACTCACAGCCCCAAATTTCAACATAATCGGATAATAAATGTGGCTTTTATGGGCCTAAAACCCTAAATCGGCGGATCGGTCTATATGGGGGCTATATCAAGATATAGTCCGATATAGTCCATCTTCGAACTTAACCTGCTTATGGACAAAAAAAGAATCTGTGCAAAATTTCAGCTCAATATCTCTATTTTTAAAGACTGTAGCGTGATTTCAACAGACAGACAGACAGACGGACGGACATGTCTAGATCGTCTTAGATTTTTACGCTGATCAAGAATATATATACTTTATAGGGTCGGAAATGGATTTTCGATGTGTTCCGTCGGTGGTGGGTATAAAAATTGAAGATATAAGGGTGAAACTGGACACAGCTAACTTTTTTTTTAACCGAGGGCAAGCTAAGTTCAAAGGTGGGCTGTATCAAGGCCATTTATTTTGATATAGCCTCCATATAGAGTTTTATAGCCATATTCCGATTTTGATTTTATTACCCGATTTCGCCAATATTTGGCACTGTGAGTCGTTTTAGGAGACTCGAAACTCATGTACATCTGGATATCCTGTGTAATCACGCTGTAGCCTTTAACAAGTAAAAGCGTTCTAAGTTCGACCGCGCCGAATCTTGGGAACCCACCACCACGGATTCTGCTAAGAATTTATACAAAATAATAAACTAGCAAAAATTAAAGCCTCTAGGAACCAAACAAGGATGATCGAGAAAGCGGTTTGCATGGGAGCTATATCAGGTTATAGACTGATTTGAACCGTATTCGACACAGTTGTTGGAAGTCGTAATCGAACACCACATGGAAAATTTCGGCCTTGTCTGATAAAAATGGCAGCTTGCATGGGCTCAAGAAGTCAATCGGGAGATCGGTTTATATGGGTGCTATATCAGGTTATTGACCGATTTTGGACCGGACTAAGCACAATTATTGAAAGTCATAACAGATCACCACATGCAAAATTTCAGCCAAATCGGACAACAATTGCTGCTTCCAGGGGCTCAAGAAGTTAAATTGGTAGATCGGTTTATATGGGAGTTATATCTAAATCTAAATCGAGGTGGCCCATTTGCAATCCCCAACGACCTAGATCGATATTAAATATTTGTGCAAAATTTGAAACGGCTAGCTTTACGCGTTCGACAGACTACAGACATGGCTAGATCGACTCAGAACGTCGAGACGATCAACAAGTAAAAGCGTGCTAAGTTCGGCCGGGCCGAATCTTATATACCCTCCACCATGGATCGCATTTGTCGAGTTCTTTTCCCGGCATCTCTTCTTAGGCAAAACAAGTAAAAGCGTGGTAAGTTCGGCCGGGCCGAATCTTATATACCCTCCACCATGGATCGTATTTGTCGAGTTCTTTTCCCGGCATCTCTTCTTAGGCAAAACAGAATATAAGAAAAGATTTTCTCTGCTATTAGAGCGATATCAAGATATGGTCCGGTTTGGACCACAATTTAATCGGATAATAATTGCGACCTTTAGAGGCTCAAGAAGTCAAGAACGCAGATCGGTTTATATGACAGCTATATCAGGTTATGGACCGATTTAAACCATACTTGGCACAGTTATTGGATATAATAACAAAACAGGTCGTGCCAAATTTTATTCTGGTCGGATAAGAATTGCGCACTCTAGATGCTCAAGAAGTCAAGACCCAAGATCGGTTTATATGGCAGCTATATCAGGTTATTAACCGATTTGAACTATACTTTGCACAGTTGTTGGATTTCATAGCAAAACACGTCGTGCAAAATTTCATTCCAATCGGATAAGAATTGCGCACTCTAGAGGCTCAAGAAGTCAAGACCCAAGATCGGTTTATATGGCAGCTATATCAAAACAAGGACCGATATGGCCCGTTTACAATACCAACCGACCTACACCAATAAAAAGAATTTGTGCAAATTTTCAAGCATCTTGCTTTACTCCTTCGAAAGTTGGCGTGCTTTCGACAGACAGACGGACGGACATGGCTAGATCGACTTAAAATATCATGACAATCATGAATACTTTATGGGGACGAATATTTCGAGGAGTTACAAACAGAATGACGAAATTAGTATACCCCCATCCTATGGTGAAGGAGATAAAAATACGCAAATTATGAGTGCGAGGCCATAAATCGTTAGATCGGTAGCAGCTAAAATTGCGGTGCTCAAGAAGAGATAGGTTTGTATAAAAGCCATATCAAAATCTGCACCGATATGGCCCATTTGCAATCATCAACGATCTACATCAATATTCATGTCTGTGCATATTTCAAGCGGCTAGCTTTACGCATTCGACCGCTATCATGATTTCGACAGACGGACGTACGTACGGGCGGTCGGACGGACGGACATGGCTGGATCGACCTAGAATGTCGAGAAGATCAAGAATATATATACTTTGTGGGGTCATAGACGAATATTTCGATGTGTTACAAAAGGAAATACTAGATTAGTGTATACCCATCCTATGGTGGAGGGTATAAAAATGGTCCGCTTTAAATAACTCTACTAGTATAGCCATAGTTATATCCAAAAAGTTAAAGCGTTCTAAGTTTGGCCTGGCAGAATCTTTTTTATCCTCCACCATGGGTATATGGTGGAGGGTACTCTACTCTAGAGTAGAGTAGAGTAGAGTAGAGTTGAGTAGAGTAAAGTAGAGTACTCTACCCTACTCTAATCCACTGTACTCTACTCTACTCTACTCTACTCTACTCTACTCTACTCTACTCTACTCTACTCTACTCTACTCTACTCTACTCTACTCTACTCTACTCAACTCAACTCTACTCTACTCTACTCTACTCTACTCTACTCTACTCTACTCTACTCTACTCTACTCTACTCTACTCTACTCTACTCTACTCTACTCTACTCTACTCTACTCTACTCTACTCTACTCTACTCTACTCTACTCAACTCTACTCTACTCTACTCTACTCTACTCTACTCTACTCTACTCTACTCTACTCTACTCTACTCTACTCTACTCTACTCTACTCTACTCTACTCTACTCAACTCTACTCTACTCTACTCTACTCTACTCTACTCTAACTCTACTCTACTCTACTCTACTCTACTCTACTCTACTCTACTCTACTCTACTCTACTCTACTCTACTCTACTCTACTCTACTCACTCACTCTACTCTACTCTACTCTACTCTACTCTACTCCTACTCAACTCAACTCAACTCACTCTACTCTACTCTACTCTACTCTACTCTACTCTACTCTACTCTACTCTACTCTACTCTACTCTACTCTACTCTACTCTACTCTACTCTACTCTACACTACTCTACTCTACTCTACTCTACTCAACTCTACTCTACTCTACTCTACTCTACTCTACTCTACTCTACTCTACTCTACTCTACTCTACTCTACTCTACTCTACTCTACTCTACTCTACTCTACCTACTCTACTCTACTCTACTCTACTCTACTCTAACTCTACTCTACTCTACTCTACTCTACTCTACTCTACTCTACTCTACTCTACTCTACTCTACTCTACTCTACTCTACTCTACTCTACTCTACTCTACTCTACTCTACTCTACTCTACTCTACTCTACTCTACTCTACTCTACTCTACTCTACTCTACTCTACTCTACTCTAACTCTACTCTACTCTACTCTACTCTACTCTACTCTACTCTACTCTACTCTACTCTAACTCTACTCTACTCTACTCTACTCTACTCTACTCTACTCTACTCTACTCTACTCTACTCTACTCTACTCTACTCTACTCTACTCTACTCTACTCTACTCTACTCTACTCTACTCTACTCTACTCTACTCTACTCTACTCTACTCTACTCTACTCTACTCTACTCTACCTACTCTACTCTACTCTACTCTACTCTACTCTACTCTACTCTACTCTACTCTACTCTACTCTACTCTACTCTACTCTACTCTACTCTACTCTACTCTACTCTACTCTACTCTACTCTACTCTACTCTACTCTACTCTACTCTACTCTACTCTACTCTACTCTACTCTACTCTACTCTACTCTACTCTACTCTACTCTACTCTACTCTACTCTACTCTACTCTACTCTACTCTACTCTACTCTACTCTACTCTACTCTACTCTACTCTACTCTACTACTCTACTCTACTCTACTCTACTCTACTCTACTCTACTCTACTCTACTCTACTCTACTCTACTCTACTCTACTCTACTCTACTCTACTCTACTCTACTCTACTCTACTCTACTCTACTCTACTCTACTCTACTCTACTCTACTCTACTCTACTCTACTCTACTCTACTCTACTCTACTCTACTCTACTCTACTCTACTCTACTCTACTCTACTCTACTCTACTCTACTCTACTCTACTCTACTCTACTCTACTCTACTCTACTACTCTACTCTACTCTACTCTACTCTACTCTACTCTACTCTACTCTACTCTACTCTACTCTACTCTACTCTACTCTACTCTACTCTACTCTACTCTACTCTACTCTACTCTACTCTACTCTACTCTACTCTACTCTACTCTACTCTACTCTACTCTACTCTACTCTACTCTACTCTACTCTACTCTACTCTACTCTACTCTACTCTACTCTACTCTACTCTACTCTACTCTACTCTACTCTACTCTACTCTACTCTACTCTACTCTACTCTACTCTACTCTACTCTACTCTACTCTACTCTACTCTACTCTACTCTACTCTACTCTACTCTACTCTACTCTACTCTACTCTACTCTACTCTACTCTACTCTACTCTACTCTACTCTACTCTACTCTACTCTACTCTACTCTACAAACTGGTAAAAATAAGAGAAACAACAAGTAAAAGCGTGCTAAGTTCGGCCGGGCCGAATCTTATATAGCCTCCCACCATAGATCGCATTTGTCGAGTTCTTTTCCCGGCATCTCTTCTTAGGCAAAAAAGGATATAAGAAAGGAGTTGCTCTGCTATTAAAACGATATCAAGATATGGTCCGGTTCGGACCACAATTAAATTATATGTTGGAGATCTGTGTAAAATTTCAGCCAATTCGTATAAGAATTGCGCCCATTGGGGCTCACGAAGTAAAATAGAGAGAACGATTTATATGGGATCTGTATCGGGCTATAGACCGAGTCAGACCATAATAAACACGTTTGTTGATGGTCATGAGAGGATCCGTCGTACACAATTTCAGGCATATCGGATAATAATTGCGACCTCTAGGGGTCAAGAAGTCAAGATCCCAGATCGGTTTATATGGCAGCTATATCAGGTTATGAACCGATTTGAACCTTATTTGACACAGTTGTTGAAAGTAAAATAAAATACGTCATGCAAAATTTCAGCCAAATCGGATAGGAATTGCGCCCTCTAGAAGCTCAAGAAGTCAAATCCCCAGATCTGTTTATATGACAGCTATATCAGGTTATGGACCGATTTCAACCATACTTGGCACAGTTGTTGGATATAATAACAAAACACGTCGTGCAAAATTTCATTCAAATCGGATAAGAATTGTGCCCTCTAGAGGCTCAAGAAGTCAAGACCCAAGATCGGTTTATAAGGCAGCTATATCAGGCTATGAACCGATTTGAACTATACTTGGCACAGTTGTTGAATATCATAGCAAAACACGTCGTGCAAAATTTCATTCCAATCGGATAAGAATTGCGCACTCTAGAGGCTCAAGAAGTCAAGACCCAAGATCGGTTTATATGGCAGCTATATCAAGTAATGGACCGATTTGAACCATACTTGGCACAGTTATTGGATATAATAACAAAACACGTCGTGCAAAATTTCATTCCAATCGGATAAGAATTGCGCACTCTAGAGGCTCAAGAAGTCAAGACCCAAGATCGGTTTATATGGCAGCTATATCAGGTTATGGACCGATTTGAACTATACTTGGCACAGTTGTTGAATTTCATAGCAAAACACGTCGTACAAAATTTCATTCCAATCGGATAAGAATTGCGCACTCTAGAGGCTCAAGAAATCAAGACCCCAGATCGGTTTATATGGCAGCTATATCGAAACATGGACCGATATGGCCCATTTACAATACCAACCGACCTACACTAATAATAAGTATTTGTGCAAAATTTCAAGCGGCTAGCTTTACTCCTTCGGAAGTTAGCGTGCTTTCGACAGACAGACAGACGGACGGACGGACGGACGGACAGACGGGACGATCAACATAAAATGTCGCGACGATCAAGAATATATATACTTTATGGGGTCTCAGGCGAATATTTCGAGTAGTTACAAACAGAATGACGAAATTAGTATACCCCCCATCTTATGGTGGAGGGTATAATAAAAATATTTCAAAACTCTCTTTTATTTTCAAGGCTAAAATAAATTTTGTTCGAGCTTAATTTTGTTGTACCCTAGCTCTAAGCAATATGTTTTCGATACCAACAACTCAGAGATGACCACATAGGATTCATATACCAATGTTATCAACAACAAACAGACAAACCATGACAAACCCATAAAAGTAGAAACATATTGACAAACAATACTCCAGAGTGTTGAACCATTCAAGAAACTAAACCAAACCCAAACTGGCTATAATAAAACTGTTGGCTAAACTAAATCACTCAATGGGAGCACACGCATGCGCACATCACTTTCAGCCACTTATTGGTGAAACTTCAAAAGCACGCGAGTATTAACAGCAAAAATATCGAGCAGAAGCTGAAAATGGTAACAAACGATTACATAAATTTATGCAGACGGCAACACTTTAAAGAGCTTTGATTTTGCCCTCTGTCATTTCAGCCAATGGACGACTATGCAGCCTATGAAGTGCAACATTGTTGGTGGAAAAGTGCTAAAAAGCACGAACCAATTTTACACAATTTTTGCAGAAAACAAGCGGCAGGCCTACAAGCCTACAAGCCAACAACACGAAAAACAGAAAAACTGATATGCGGTCGCTCAACTAGACATCAATGGCCATCATGGCCACTTTGGGGAGAGCGTTTTGCCACTTTGGTAAAATTTTATAGAAAGAAAGAAAAACAATTTTCACAGTTTTTCCAACACTTTTGTTCTTTGCGGGTTGTTAGTGGCGATGGTGATGGCGATGGGGCTGCTGGTGGTGATGACCACCATAACCACCAACACTTTTAGGCTTGTAAAGATTCTCCATTTGGCCATTTTAGATAATTTTATTGATCGATACGATACCAAGCGAATGGCAGATTGCTAGAAACTACAGCGGACAGCAACCAGCGACCAGAGATGTATTAATTAACTCCTTTGGTACATCTGCTTTCGGCAATGCCACAGAAGTGCGTAAATCAGATAAGTCTTGACAAGGCTATTTCATAGGCTCTAAAGTTGGCGCAGACCGACAGACATAAAAACGACTGGCAGCAGGCATACCGCTTCCTTGACAAGACCAAAAATGCATATTCCCCTTCCGTCTGTGTTCATCCTCCTCCAAGTCTTATACTCCTCACCAATATGGTTATGATCGATCCATCGCCATTGGCCAAATGACCAAAATGGCTTCATATTGTTTCCCTCCAAGGTGTTTGGTGTTTTGGCCGCTTTATATGGCTGCGCATAAATTATAATAGCGGTACTATTTTGTTTGTCCACCAGTTTGGGGACTTGATTTTTCGTCGTCGGCCTACTCCTTAACAGGCTCAGCAATTAATGGCTGGGACAAAATTTCTCTCTGTGGGTTATTAAGGAAAAACAGAAATAACCATAAAGCGTAAATTAATCATGAAGCGTGAAATCCTTAGAGAAATGCATGTACAAAGGAAACTTCTTGCAGCCGCATATCAGTGAATGGAGTGGATGTAAATATCAAAAGTCCTTTACGTAAGAGAGATAGGGTATGGGAAAAGTGATAATAATCTTTGCATTCAAAAACCAGGAAAGGCAAAAGTCGGGCGGAGCCGACTACATCACCATCACCGAGTCTACAAACTACAATACTTTTTATACCCTCCACCATAAGATGGGGGGTATACTAATTTCGTCATTCTGATTGTAACTACTCGAAATATTCGTCTGAGACCCCATAAACTATATATATTCTTGATCGTCGTGAAATTTTATGTCGATCTAGCCATGTCCGTCCGTCTGTCCGTCCGTCCGTCCGTCCGTCTGTCTGTCGAAAGCACGCTAACTTCCGAAGGAGTAAAGCTAGCCGCTTGAAATTTTGCACAAATACTTCTTATTAGTGTAGGTCGATTGGTATTGTAAATGGGCCATATCGGTCCATGTTTTGATATAGCTGCCATATAAACCGATCTTGGGTCTTGACTTCTTGAGCCTCTAGAGTGCGCAATTCCTATCCGATTGGGATGAAATTTTCCACGACGTGTTTTGTTATGACATTCAACAACTGTGATAAGTATGGTTTAAATCGGTCCATAACCTGATATAGCTGCCATATAAACCGATCTTGGGTCTTGACTTCTTGAGCCTCTAGAGGGCGCAATTCTTATCCGATTGGAATGAAATTTTGCACGACGTGTTTTGTTACGATATCCAACAACTGTGCCAAGTATGGTTCAAATCGGTTCATAACCTGATATAGCTGCCATATACACCGATCTTGGGTCTTGACTTCATGAGCCTCTAGAGTGTGCGATTCTTATCCGATTGGGATGAAATTTTGCACGACGTGTTTTGTTATGATATCCAACAACTGTGCCAAGTATGGTTCAAATCGGTCCATAACCTGATATAGCTGCCATATAAACCGATCTTGGGTCTTGACTTCTTGAACCTCTAGAAGGCGTAAATCTTATCCGATTGGAATGAAATTTTGCACGACGTGTTTTGTTACGATATCCAACAACTGTGCCAAGTATGGTTCAAATCGGTCCATAACCTTATATAGCTGTCATATAAACCGATCTTGGGTCTTGACTTCTTGAGCCTCTAGAGGGCGCAATTCTTTTCCAATTTGAATGAATTTTGGCATGTAGTATTTTGTTATGATATCCAACAACTGTGCCAAATATGGTTCAAATCGGTTCATAACCTGATATAGCTGCCATATAAACCGATCTGGGATCTTGACTTCTTGAGCCTCTAGAGGTCGCAATTATTATCCGATTTGCCTGAAATTTTGTACGACGGATTCTCTCATGACCATTTACATACGTGTTTATTATGGTCTGAATCGGTTTATAGCCTGATATAGCTGCCATATAAATCTGTCCGTCCGTCTGTCTGTCGAAAGCACGCTAACTTCCGAAGGAGTAAAGCTAGCCGCTTGAAATTTTGCACAAATACTTCTTATTAGTGTAGGTCGATTGGTATTGTAAATGGGCCATATCGGTCCATGTTTTGATATAGCTGCCATATAAACCGATCTTGGGTCTTGACTTCTTGAGCCTCTAGAGTGCGCAATTCTTATCCGATTGGGATGAAATTTTCCACGACGTGTTTTGTTATGACATTCAACAACTGTGATAAGTATGGTTTAAATCGGTCCATAACCTGATATAGCTGCCATATAAACCGATCTTGGGTCTTGACTTCTTGAGCCTCTAGAGTGCGCAATTCTTATCCGATTGGAATGAAATTTTGCACGACGTGTTTTGTTACGATATCCAACAACTGTGTCAAGTATGGTTCAAATCGGTTCATAACCTGATATAGCTGCCATATACACCGATCTGGGGTCTTGACTTCATGAGCCCTCTAGAGTGCGCGATTCTTATCCGATTGGGATGAAATTTTGCACGACGTGTTCTGTTATGATATCCAACAACTGTGCCAAGTATGGTTCAAATCGGTCCATAACCTGATATAGCTGCCATATAAACCGATCTTGGGTCTTGACTTCTTGAACCTCTAGAAGACGTAAATCTTATCCGATTGGAATGAAATTTTGCACGACGTGTTTTGTTACGATATCCAACAACTGTGCCAAGTATGGTTTAAATCGGTCCATAACCTTATATAGCTGTCATATAAACCGATCTTGGGTCTTGACTTCTTGAGCCTCTAGAGGGCGTAATTCTTTTCCAATTTGAATGAATTTTGGCATGTAGTATTTTGTTATGATATCCAACAACTGTGCCAAATATGGTTCAAATCGGTTCATAACCTGATATAGCTGCCATATAAACCGATCTGGGATCTTGACTTCTTGAGCCTCTAGAGGTCGCAATTATTATCCGATTTGCCTGAAATTTTGTACGACGGATTCTCTCATGACCATTTACATACGTGTTTATTATGGTCTGAATCGGTTTATAGCCTGATATAGCTGCCATATAAATCGATCTCTCTATTTTACTTCTTGAGCCCACAAAGGGCGCAATTCTTATTCGAATTGGCTGACATTTTACACAGGTCTCCAACGTATAATTTAATTGTGGTCCAAACCGGACCATATCTTAATATCGCTCTAATAGCAGAGCAAATCTTTTCTTATATCCTTTTTTGCCTAAGAAGAGATGCCGGGAAAAGAACTCGACATATGCGATCCATGGTGGAGGGTATATAAGATTCGGCCCGGCCGAACTTAGCACGCTTTTACTTGTTATACATGGAACCTATGTTGAAATGTAGCAGTATTCAATTTTGCATACCTATTGAAGTATTGAATAGAACCTTGTAAGATTTTCTTACCATAGGACCTTAATTGTGACAACTACAGATTAAGGGCCATATCGAACAAAAGATATATATGAGAGCTTTAACTAAATTTGATCCAATTTTAATAAAACATTTTTTTGGACATTAAATTAAACGTCTCGTGCTAAATTCTGTAAACATCGGATCAAAATTTTGGTGAAAACAGCCTTAAAGGGCATAATAGGTTGCAAGATATATATCGGAGCTATATCTTAATCTGGCCCTACTTTTATGAAATTCTGCTCATGTAGTGTGCTAAATTTAGTAAAGATCGGACTTAAAATGTGTCTACTACAGCCTTAAAAGGCCATATCGGAAGAAAAATATATAGGGGAGCTACATCTAAATCTGGTCCGTTTTTATTGAAATATTGCACACATATTGGGACATAAAAAAAAAACATCTCGTGCAAATTGTGTAAAAATCGGACCAAAATTGTGGCTACTACAGCCTATAAAGGCCATTTCGGATGAAAGATATAAATGGGAGCTACATCTGAATCTGAACCGATTTTTATGAAATTTTGTACACGTAATAAGACATGTCGTGTAAAATTTTTTCAAGATCGGACCAAAATTGTTGAGGCTACGACCTTTAAAGCCCATATCGGATGAAAGATTTATATAGGATATATATATTGTTGGATGCTTTCATCCTATATATATCTTTCATCTAAATCTGTAACGATTTTTTTCCAAAATCAATAGCGCTCGTCCTCGGACCAAAAAGGGGGACTTGTTCATAATTTCATGACAATCGGACAACAAATGCGACCTGTACCCTGATCATAAGAATACATGGACAGACAGATATACGGACAGACGGACTTAGCTAAATCGAATCAGGAAGTGATTCTAAGCCGATCGCTATACTCATCAATGGGTGTAGCTCTGCTCCTTCTTAGCGTTGCAAATAAATGCACAAAGTTATAATACCCTGTACCACAGCGTTGGTGCGGGGTATAATAAAAATTCTTAAATACTCACAATATGATTGCTAGAAATAACATTTTCCATATTACATACATATTCCCGGGATATTCGTTCGGCTATTCACGTGAGGAATATGTCGCATCGCAGGTGGAGACGTTTCGGGACGCCTGAGTTACATAATGCCTTTCGCTCAGCAAGAGACCATGTCAATAAGTTGATTAAGATAGCGAAGACAGACTACTATTACAGACGCTTTACTTCTGCAATAGGCTCCAATAGAACGTGGAAGGTTATTCGAGACATAGGAATTGGGAAAGACGCTAATAGATGTTCAACAAACTTGGACATCAATGGGCTTAACGATGCCTTTGTTCATGTCACACAGATCCCAGTTGATCCCAATTTCTATGGCTTCCATATCTCCCCCTCCCTCGATGACGACTCTGGTTTTGGCTTCAGCTGTATTGGTCCCACCAATGTCCTTGAGTGCGTCGCGACTGTAAAGTCTAACGCTGTCGGATCTGATGACATTGAACCTAGATTTGAAAGACTTTTGCTCCCCCTTATTATTCCTCATGTAACCTATGTTTTCAATAGGATTTTGACCACGAGTTACTTTCCACTAGCGTGGAAACATGCCAAAGTCATCCCACTGCCTAAAAATGCCAAGGAATATAGACCAAATGCGATTCTTTGTTACTTGTCAAAGGTCTTTGAGAAATTGTTGTATTTGCAAATGTCGTCTTTTGTCAACGAGAACTCTTTGTTATATGTGAGACAGTCCGGGTTTCGACCTAACCACAGCTGCGTAACTGCCTTGGCAGAGGTCACTGAGAGGATCAGGGTCAATTTGGAGAATGACAAGATAAATTTCCTTGTTATTCTTGACCATTCTAAGGCATTTGACACTGTGGATCATTCCTTGTTATGTGATAAGATGAGACTTCTTTACAATTTTTCTTCTACGTCCGTTCGTCTGATTTTGTCGTACCTGTCACACCACACTCAGTCCGTCAGTTATAAATCTTCTCTAACAGCACCTCTGCTTGTTTTAAAAGGTGTTCCTCAGGGATCAATTCTGGGTCCTCTTCTCTTTTCATTGTACAGTAACGACTTGGCGGGTCAATTGTCTTATTGTGAGGTACATATGTACGCTGACGATGTACAAATATATATCGGCAGTCCGAGGGATGAGATTGCTGAAAACATGCGTCTGCTTAATCATGATCTGTCAAGAGTCAGCACGTGGGCGAAAGCCAATGGCCTGTGTCTCAACCCTGTAAAGTCCAAGTGTGTGGTTATCAGAAACAGGCTGTCTCGTTTTTTTTCATGTGATGTCGGTATATCCATTAACGACTCTAGATTAGAAATCGTTACTCATGCAAAGAACTTGGGAGCTGTTATTAACAGCACTCTGACTTGGAGTAATCATATCGACTCTGTCGTTGGTCAGGGATATTCAAAATTGCGTGCTATCTGGGCCACTCAGTCGGTTACTCCGCTGAGGGTTAGGTCTCTCTTGGCTTTGACTTATCTTGTTCCTGGCATTCTCTACGGCTGTGAGTTGTTTGCTAATTGCGACTCGGTAAGTAGACGTAAGCTAAACACCTTTTTTAATAGCGTTACTCGTTATGTATTTGGCTTGAGACGGCGCGATTCCATCTCTGAATACTCTTTATCTCTGTATGGCGTCTGCTTACAGCACTTGTTGTTCCTAAGATCGCTTACTTTCCTGCATAAACTGATCTACACGCAGGCACCACAATATCTGTATGGATTTATTGATTTCGCTAGATCTACTAAAAGTAAAATAAAAATCATTCCCAAAATGTATCGGAGGCTTGTTTCTGAATGGCATATGTTCATATTCGCTGTACGTCTCTGGAATTCACTTCCTAACTATTTGCAATTACTCAGTAACTTGGCAACATTTAAAACCAGACTTTGGAAACATTTTACTGCATTAAGTTGATGAATGTTAAGACTCATTTATATATTTATTATACCCTCCACCATAAGATGGGGGGTATACTAATTTCGTCATTCTGTTTGTAACTACTCGAAATATTCGTCTGAGACCCCATAAAGTATATATATTCTTGATCGTCGTGAAATTTTATGTCGATCTAGCCATGTCCGTCCGTCTGTCCGTCCGTCCGTCCGTCTGTCTGTCGAAAGCACGCTAACTTCCGAAGGAGTAAAGCTAGCCGCTTGAAATTTTGCACATATACTTCTATTAGTGTAGGTCGGTTGGTATTGTAAATGGGCCATATCGGTCCATGTTTTGATATAGCTGCCATATAAACCGATCTTGGGTCTTGACTTCTTGAGCCTCTAGAGTGCGCAATTCTTATCCGATTGGAATGAAATTTTGCACGACGTGTTTTGTTATGATATCCAACAACTGTGCCAAGTATGGTTCAAATCGGGTCATAACCTGATATAGCTGCCATATAAACCGATCTTGGGTCTTGACTTACTGAGCCTCTAGAGTGCACAATTCTTATCCGATTGGAATGAAATTTTGCACGACGTGTTTTGCTACGATATCCAACAATTGTGCTTAGTATGGTTCACATCGGTCTACAGCCTGATATAGCTGCCATATAAACCGATCTTGGGTCTTGACTTCTTGAGCCTCTAGAGGGCGCAATTCTTATCCGAATGGAATGGAGTTTTGCACGGCGTATTTTGTTATGATACCCAACAACTGTGCCAAGTATGGTTCAAATCGGTCCATAACCTGATATAGTTGCCATATAAACCGATCTTGGGTCTTGACTTCTTGAGCTTCTAGAGGGCGCAATTCCTATCCGATTTGGCTGAAATTTTGCATGACGTATTTTATTTTTACTTTCAACAACTGTGTCAAATAAGGTTCAAATCGGTTCATAACCTGATATAGCTGCCATATAAACCGATCTGGGATCTTGACTTCTTGACCCCTAGAGGTCGCAATTATTATCCGATATGCCTGAAATTGTGTACGACGGATCCTCTCATGACCATCAACAAACGTGTTTATTATGGTCTGAATCGGTCTATAGCCCGATACAGATCCCATATAAATCGTTCTCTCTATTTTACTTCGCGAATTGGCTGAAATTTTACACAGGTCTCCAACATATAATTTAATTGTGGTCCGAACCGGACCATATCTTGATATCGTTTTAATAGCAGAGCAACTCTTTTCTTATACCCTTGTTTGCCTAAGAAGAGATGCCGGAAAAAGAACTCGACAAATGCGATCCATGGTGGAGGGTATATAAGATTCGGCCCGGCCGAACTTAGCACGCTTTTACTTGATTTTTATACCCTCCACCATAAGATGGGGGGTATACTAATTTCGTCATTCTGATTGTAACTACTCGAAATATTCGTCTGAGACCCTATAAAGTATATATATTCTTGATCGTCGTGAAATTTTATGTCGATCTAGCCATGTCCTCCGTCCGTCCGTACGTCCGTCTGTCTGTCGATAGTACGCTAACTTCCGAAGGAGTAAAGCTAGTCGCTTGAAATTTTGCACAAATACTTCTTATTAGGTCGGAAGGTATTGTAAATGGGCCATATCGGCCCATGTTTTGATATAGCTGCCATATAAACCGATCTTGGGTCTTGACTTCTTGAGCCGCTAGAGTCCGCAATTCTTATCCGATTGGGATGAAATTTCGCACGACGTCCGTCCGTCCGTCTGTCTGTCGAAAGCACGCTAACTTCCGAAGGAGTAAAGCTAGCCGCTTGAAATTTTGCACAAATACTTCATATTATTGTAGGTCGGTTGGTATTGTAAATGGGCCATATCGGTCCATGTTTTGATATAGCTGCCATATAAACCGATCATGTGTCTTGATTTCTTGAGCCTCTAGAGTCCGCAATTCCTATCCGATTGGAATGAAATTTTGCACGACGTGTTTTGTTATGATATCCAATAACTGTGCTAAGTATGGTTCAAATCGGGTCTTAACCTGATATAGCTGCCATATAAACCGATCTTGGGTCTTGACTTACTGAGCCTCTAGAGTGCGCAATTCTTATCCGATTGGAATGAAATTTTGCACGACGTGTTTTGCTACGATATCCAACAAATTTGCCAAGTATGGTTTACATCGGTCCATAGCCTAATATAGCTACAATATAAACCGATCTTGGGTCTTGACTTCTTGAGCCTCTAGAGTGCGCAATTCTTATCCGATTGGAATGAAATTTTGCACTACGTGTTTTGTTATGATATACAATAACTGTGCCAAGTGTGGTTCACATCGGTCCATAGCCTGATATAGTTGCAATATAAACCGATCTTTGGTCTTGACTTCTTGAGCCTCTAGAGTGATTCCGCAATTCTTATCCGATTGGGATGAAATTTTGCACGACGTCCGTCCGTCCGTCCTTCCGTCCGTCTGTCTGTCGAAAGCACGCTTTACTTCCGAAGAAGTAAAGCTAGCCGCTTGAAATTTTGCACAAATACTTCATATTAGTGTAGGTCGGTAGGTATTGTAAATGGGCCATATCGGTCCATGTTTTGATATAGCTGCCATATAAACCGATCTTGGGTCTTGACTTCTTGAGCCACTAGAGTCCGCAATTCTTATCCGATTGGAATGAAATTTTGCACGACGTGTTTTGTTATGATATCCAACAACTGTGCCAAGTATGGTTCAAATCGGTTCATAACCTGATATAGCTGCCATATAAACCGATCTTGGGTCTTGACTTACTGAGCCTCTAGAGTGCGCAATTCTTATCCGATTGGAATGAAATTTTGCACGACGTGTTTTCCGATCCTGGGTCTTGACTTCTTGAGCCTCTAGAGTGCGCAATTCTTATCCGATTGGAATGAAATTTTGCACGAAGTGCTTTGTTATTATATCCAACAACTGTGCCAAGTATGGTTTAAATCGGTCCATAACCTGATATAGCTGCCATATACACCGATCTGGGGTTTTGACTTCTTGAGCCTCTAGAGTGCGCAATTCTTATCCGATTGGAATGAAATTTTGCACGACGTGTTTTGTTATGATATCCAATAACTGTGCCAAGTGTGGTTCACATCGGTCCATAGCCTGATATAGCTGCAATATAAACCGATCTTTGGTCTTGACTTCTTGAGCCTCTAGAGTGCGCAATTCTTATCCGATTTGAATGAAATTTTGCACGACGTGTTTTGTTATGATATCCAACAACTGTGCCAAGTATGGTTCAAATCGGTTTATAACATGATATAGCTGCCATATAAACCGATCATGGGTCTTGACTTCTTGATCCTCTAGAGTGCGCAATTCTTATCCGATTGGAATGAAATTTTGCACGATGTGTTTTGTTATGATATCCAACAACTGTGGCAAGTATGGTTCAAATCGGTTCATAACCTGATATACCTGCCATATAAACCGATCTTGGGTCTTGACTTCTTGAGCCTCTAGAGTCCGCAATTCTTATCCGATTGGAATGAAATTTTGCACGACGTGTTTTGTTATGATATCCAACAACTGTGCCAAGTGTGGTTCAAATCGGTTCATAACCTGATACAGCTGTCATATAAACCGATCTGGGGTTTTGACTTCTTGAGCCTCTAGAGTGCGGAATTCTTATCCAATTTGAATGAATTTTGCACGACGTGTTTCGTTATTATATCCAACAACTGTGCCAAGTATGGTTCAAATCGGTCCATAACCTGAAATAGCTGCCATATAAACCGATCTGGGATCTTGAATTCTTGAGCTTCTAGAGGTCGCAATTATTATCCGATTTGCCTGAAATTTTGTACGAAAGATTCTCTCATGACCATTAACATACCTGTTTATTATGGTCTGAATCGGTCTATAGCCCGATACAGCTCCCATAGAAATCGATCTCTCTATTTTACTTTTTGAGCCCACAAGAGCGCAATTCTTATTCGAATTGGCTGACATTTAACACAAGTCTCCATGCCAAGTGCCGGGAAAAGAACTCGACAAATGCGATCCATGGTGGAGGGTATATAAGATTCGGCCCGGCCGAACTTAGCACGCTTTTACTTGTTTTCTTATAAATTCAAATCTACAAAGCCACAAATGTTAGTTTTTTCTGTTAGTAAATTATTCATTCAAAATCTGTGATGTATTGTATAGCTATAGATTCTTATTTTTAAGTGTTTACTATGTACAATTGTTGGAGATATTATCCGCACTTTAATTATAAGAATTTTATATTCTTGTTGTTTCGGGTGTAAATAAATAAATTACAATTTACAAATATACAAATTTGTATATCCTCCAGCATTGGATGGGAGTTTACACCATTCCGTTTGCAACTCATCGAAATATTGATCTGAGACCCAGGTTAGGATAGGTTTAAGTGGCAGTCGGCCATCGGACTCACTTAGACCTTTTTTGTCCATTGTGTTGCCACAGGAATAAAATAAGGTAGATGCCTTCTAGTTTCTACTGCTTAACCATCCAGATCGCTTTAAAAAGCCCAATAACTTGCGAATGGTCACATGTTTTCCAATTAGACAGTGACCTGTCATGACGTACACAACAGAACAGACGTCACAATCAGGTCTACAGCAAAGCAGTAGACCTCTTCAAGTATAGATGAGGCCACATAGTTTTGGAATGCTCCCAACCCCCCTCTTTGTGACCATCTATCATTCGTTGGTCCTGAAAACTAAGCTTACATATCGCTAAAGGCATACCCACAGATTCCAGTGGCCCTGGAGTGTGTAAGGTAGTTCCTAGTCTCGGAAGCTCGTCTGCTTTAGAAGTCCCTGGAATATCTCTGTGGCCCGACACTCTGAAATTCGGTACACTGACTTCTCCTATGACCTTCAACGTTGCAAATCTGGTCTGAATCGGTTCATAACCTGATAGCCCTAAAAGGGGCCCAATTCTTATCCGAGTTGACATCCAAACCAAGTATCGGACCATAACTTGGTGTAGCTTTAATAAATTTTTGCCCGTTATCTTTTATTTGCTTGTAAAGAGATAACGTCAAGAACTTGACAAATGCGATCGATGGTGGATGGTAAATAAGATTCGGCCGGCCGAAATTAGCACGCTTTTACGTGTTTATACCCTACACCACAGGATGTTATAAGTTTGTGCATTTGTTTGCAATGCTAAGAAGGAAAAGAGCTAGACCCATTGATAAGTACAACGATCGACTCAGTATCACTTTCTGATTCGATTCAGCCATGACCGTCTGTGAGTCCATGTATTCTTGTAATCAAGGTACAGGTCGTACTTGTTGTCCAATCGTCATGAAATTTTGCACACTTTTTTGGCTCGAGAACAAATGTTATTGATTTTGGTAAAAATCGGTTCAGATTCAGATATAGTTTCCATATATATGTATCGCCCGATTTGAACTTTAATGGCTGTATTGTAGTACGATTTTCAACCGATCTGAACAAAATTTGGCCCGGTTCACTTTCTTACCAATCTTAACAAATCCTCAATATTTCATCAAAATCGGTTTAGATTTAGATATAGCTCCCATATATATGTATAGTCCGATTTGCACTTTAATGGCCGTACAATTTTCAACCGATCTGCACAAAATTTGACACGAATTGTTTTGTTACTCATCTTATAATATGTGTTCGATTTCATCAAAATCGGTTCAGATGTAGATATAGCTCCTATATATTGGGTTGCCCAAAAAGTAATTGCGGATTTTTCATATAGTTGACAAATTTTTTTCACAGCTTGTGACTCTGTAATTGCATTCTTTCTTCTGTCAGTTATCAGCTGTTACTTTTAGCTTGCTTTAGAAAAAAAGTGTAAAAAAAGTATATTTGATTAAAGTTCTTTCTAAGTTTAATTAAAAATGAATTTACTTTCTTTTAAAAAATCCGCAATTACTTTTTGGGCAACCTAATATATGAACCGCCCAATTAGCACTTAAATGAAGTAGTAGCTACAATTTTCAACCAATCTACACAAACTGTGGCACGTATTGTTTTGCTACTGATCTTAACATATCGGCAAGATTTTATCAAAATCGGTTCAGATTTGGATATAGCTCCCATATATATGAATTGCCCGATTTGCACTTAATGCCCGTAGTAGCTACAATTTTCAACCAATCTGCACAACATTTGGCACGGGCTGTTTTGTTAATGATCTTAACATATCTGCAAGATTTTATCAAAATCGGTTCAGATTTGGATATAGCTCCCATATATATGTATGGCCCGATTTCCATATAAATGGCCGTAGTAACTAAAATTTTCAACCGAACTGCACAAAATTTGGCACTGAAAATTTTGTTACTGATCTTAACATAACCACAAGGCTTTTTCAATATCGGTGCAGATTTGGATATAGCTCCCATATATATTTATTGCCGGATTTGCACTTATGTGGCCGTAGTATCAACATTTTTCAAACGGTCTGTTCGAAAAAGGTCGTTTCGGATTAAGTTATAGCTCTCGTTTACATCTATTGCCCGAATTCGTAATTGTAGGGTAGGTGTAGGGTATTATATAGTCGGCTCCGCACGACTTTTGCCTTTCCTTACTGGTTTATTATAATTTCACTACTATATCATATTTCCATATTCAAGTCTCGAGATCTCTTTTGAAAGTCACAGTTTCAGTGAAATGGGAGAATTAATCCGCTTTAAATGGGCTTCAGACCCATAATCGGCAGTTTGGTCTATATGGCAGCTATATCGAAATATCGTCCTATCTGAACCACATCTGAGTCGGACGTGGGGAGGCGTAAAGCAACTCGCTATTTAAAATTTTCAGCGAAACCGGAAATAAATGGACCCTTTTTCGGCAGATCGGTCTATATGGCAGCTATATCCAAATATAGTCCGATTTGCAGCAAAAAGACATTCCTTTGCTTAATTTCATCTCAATATCTCAAATTTTGAAGGCTGTAGAGTGATTGGAACAGACGGACGGACAGATATAGGGACATCGTTAAATCGCCCTTGGGAGTTTTATGACGATCCGAAATATATATATTTTGTAGGGTCAGAAATGCATATTTCGATGTGTTGCCAGTGGAACGACTAAATGAATACACCCCCTATCCTATGGTGATGGGTGTAATAAGAATACGTTTGACTTGCCATATACGCTACCGTAAGGGGCTGGACATAGCTGGGCTAAGGTAATGCATATTGTAAACCTGGTACTTTAGGGTTTAGAATTTTTATACCCTTCAACATAGGATGGGGGTATACTACTTTCGCCATTCCGTTTGTAACTAATCGAGATATTGCTCTGTGATCCAACCAAGTATATATATTCTTGATCGTCTTGACGTTCTTAGTCAGCCTGTTTGTCGAAAGCACCATAACTTTCGAAGGGGTGATGCGTATATACTTCTTATTAGTGTAGATTGGGTGGGGGTTGTAAAAGGGCCAAATTGGTCCTTATTTTGGTATAGCTGCCATAAAAACCGATCTTGGATTTTGATTTCTTAAGCCTCTGGAGGGCGCAGTTCTTATATGATTTGGCTGAAAATTTGTACGTAGCGTTTCGTTATGACTTACAACAGCTGAGCTTAGTATGATATAAATTGGTTCATAACCTGATATAGCTGCCATAAAAACCGATTTGGCTGAAAATTTGCATGAAATGTTTTGGTTTGACTCCCAATAAATATGTCAAGTAAGCTCCTAATCGGCTAATAGTCTGATACAGCTCCATTATTAACAGATCCCCCAATTTTATTTCTTGAGCCACTATAGGGCGCACTTCTTATCCGATTTGGCTGAAATTTTTCACAATGAATTCCCCTTTCGTCTCCAACAGCCAAAACAAGTATGTTTCATAATCGGTTCATAACTTGGTTTAGCTGAAATAGCATAGCAATTCTTATCCATTATCCTTGTTTGTCTATAAAGAGATATCGGCCAAAGAGCTTGGCAAATGCGTTAAATGTTGGTGGGTATATATTGGGTTGCCCAAAAAGTAATTGCGGATTTTTTAAAAGAAAGTAAATGCATTTTTAATAAAACTTAGAATGAACTTTAATCAAATAGACTTTTTATACCCACCACCGAAGGATGGGGGTATATTCATTTTGTCATTCCGTTTGCAACACATCGAAATATTCATTTCCGACCCTATAAAGTATATATATTCTTGATCAGCGTAAAAATCTAAGACGATCTAGACATGTCCGTCCGTCTGTCCGTCTGACCGTCTGTATGTTGAAATCACGCTACAGCCTTTAAAAACAGAGATATTGAGCTGAAATTTTGCACAGATTCTTTTTTTGTCCATAAGCAGGTTAAGTTCGAAGATGGGCTATATCAGACTATATCTTCATATAGCCCCCATATAGACCGATCCGCCGATTTAGGGTCTTAGGCCCATAAAAGCCACATTTATTATCCGATTTTGTTGAAATTTGGGGCAGTGAGTTGCGTTAGGCTCTTTGACATCCTTCGTCAATTTGGCTCAGATCGGTCTAGATTTGGATATAGCTGCCATATAAACCGATCCTCCGATTTAGGGTCTAAGGCCCATAAAAGCCACATTTATTATCCGATTTCGCTGAAATTCGGGACAGTGAGTTGTGTTAGGCCCCTCGACATTCTTTGTCAATTTGACACAGATCGGTTCAGATTTGGATATAGCTGCCATATAGACCGATCATCCGGTTAAGGGTCTTAGGCCCACAAAAGCCACATTTATTATCCGATTTTGTTGAAATTTGGGGCAGTGAGTTGTGTTAGGCTCTTCGACATCCTCCGTCAATTTAGCTCAGATCGGTTCAGATTTGGATATAGTTGACATATAGACCGATCCTTTGATTTGGGGTCTTAGGCCCATAAAAGCCACATTTATTATCCGATTTCGCTGAAATTTGGGACAGTGAGTTGTGTTAGGCCCTTCGATATCCTCCGTCAATTTGGCCCAGATCGGTTCAGATTTGGATATAGCTGCCATATAGACCGATCCGCAAATTTAGGGTCTTAGGCCCATAAAAGCCACATTTATTAGCGGATTTTGCTATGATTTGAGACATTGAGTTGTGTTAGGCCCTACAACGTCCTTCGTCAATTTGGCTCAGATCGGTTCACATTTGGATATAGCTGCCATATAGACCGATCCTCCGATTTAGGGTTATATGCCCATAAAAGCTACATTTATTATCCGATTTTGCTGAAATTTTGGATAGTGCGTTGTCTTAGGCCCTCCGATGTCCTCTGTGAATTTGGCTCAGATCGGTCTAGATTTGGATATAGCTGCCATATAGACCGATCCTCCGATTTGGGGTCTTAGGCCCATAAAACACGCATTTATTGTCCGATGTCGCCGAAATTTGGGACAGTGTGTAAATTTAAGCCCCTTGTCACACTTCTGCATTATCGCACTGATCGGTCCAGATTTGGATATAGCTGCCATATAGACCGATCTCTCGGTTTTAGGTTTTGGGGCCATAAAAAGCGCATTTATTGTCCGATGTTGCCGAAATTTGGGACAAAGAGTAAAGTTAAGCCCCTCCACATATTTCTGCTATGGGACATAAGTTATGAGTTTTGCACCGGATTTTGACGAAAGGTGGTTTACATATATAGCCGAGGTGGTGGGTATCCAAAGTTCGGCCCGGCCGAACTTAACGACTTTTTACTTGTTTTACAATTTTTTTTATAAAGCAAGATAAAAGTAACAGCTGATAACTGACAGAAGAAAGAATCCAATTACAGAGTTACAAGCTGTGAAAAAATTTTTCAACGCCGACTATATGAAAAATCCGCAATTACTTTTTGGGCAACCCAATACGATTCGGCCCGGCCGAACTGAGCACGCTTTTACTTGATATTTGATTTTTTCTTTTTGGCCACTACTTAATCTCAATGTTCTTTGTTTTCCCATGCTCTTCCTTCATATTTTCTCATACAAATCGCAAAGTCCAAAGCTTTTTCATCTATAATATGCCATAACCAATTTCATTTAATAGATTGACTTTTTCCGCTTACTTCAAATTTGTGTCTCCTAGTTTTCTGCTACAACACAGGACTTAAGACAAATCCATTTCATGTCAAATGTTAATCAAATAGAGACCAAATAGCGAAAAAAACAAAAAAAAAAATCTGTATTAATTCTTTGGCTCTAAAGACGAAGATCAACTCACGCATTCATTGTGAGTGAGTATGGTTAAGAAAGGCAGCTGCACTAATTACACGTCTGTCAAAATGCCAATTTTAATCGCCACATACTGGAGGACGATCACAAAACCTGGTCAAGATGATCGGGCATAGAAACATGGCTGTGAACATGCAACTACACAGTGCTACTAATATCACAGATAGACGTACAACGAGATAGACGGACGGACCAATGCGCTCGAAATAGACATCAGCTAACAAGTGTATCAAATGAAGAGCTGGCTAGCTACACCTCATCCCATCATGATGATCTACTAACGCAGTTTTGCACGACAATAAAAAGAGCAAAAGCCCACATCCTCACTGTTTGCTGGAGATTGTAGAAAAATTGAAAAGTAGAAAGAAATATTAATAGGCTGGTCGCAGTCAACGACCAACTGTGCTGAACTCCTAGCTGAAGATGGGCGACAGATCAAACGTAAGTTATTTTAGCCAAATCTTTTCAAAGTCAAACGCGCTTTAATCCTGCTTTATGCTGACATTTTAGATGACGTCTGTTACTAATTTCTGTTTCTTTCCTTTTTTTGCATTTTTGCCATTTTTTCCATTTTTTCTCTATTATAGATTTAGAGCATTTGTCTGAGGACTTACCGGCTGACAATTTGCCTGGCAACTGAGCATGCGCTATATGATTTCTGCTCTGTGTGTCTTTTGCAGCAATTTGCCACTGAGTTAGTTTTAGTTAAACTAGAGTTTGAAACAGGGTGGTACTAAAAGATTTGATGAACACTTTAATAAACAATTTTAAACCTTGGATATACGATCATTTCGTTTGTCATATCTAAGCGATGAGGTTCCTGGGAGACCTCAGTAGTTATACCCCCAAAACTTTTGACCTATTAATAGCTCAGATCAACAAAATGTTCTCGACTAGATTTGTAGAGGGGGACATAGCCTTTCAGTTAAAGTATGTATGTGGCTCGCTATACTTGTACAGAATGCAACACAGCGTTTGACCACCTTTTAAATCTCCAAAATTCTGAGGGATTTAATTTTTAATCTAAAGAACCAATTTACACGATTTCTATGCAAAAGGGAAGAATTAAAGAAAATATCCATAGTTCGATTTTGCCATTGTGTGCCGTTTTTGAATACCGTCCGTTTTGCTGTTCCACATCGTTACATGGGCTTTCATCGCCCACAACATTAACTTGGACTGCGCCGACCCGAAAGGCTTCGGGTTAACCAAGTTTATTGACAGCAGTTCTCTGGCCTTCACTGCCAAATCGTCTGCTTTCTCATTCTCAATTACTCCGCTATGGCCCGGCACCCTAATAACACCATAGGAAGGGGTTATACTTATCTAGTCGTTCCTATATTCGTCCTAAACAACATAAAGTATATATGTTCTTGATCGACTCTACGTTCTGAGCCGATCTAGCCATGTCCTTCCGTCCACCTAGGGAAATCACGATAGCGGTCGAACGCGTAAAGCAAGCCGTTTCAAATTTTGCACAGATAATTAATATTGATGTAGGTCAGTGGGGATTGCAAATGGGCCATATCGTTTTAGATTAAGATATAACTCTCATATAAACAGATCTCTCGAGTTGATTTCTTAAACCCCTGGAATCTGCAATTTTTGTCCGATTTGGCTGATATGAAGTGTTTTGCTCCACCATCTGTGCTAAGTAAGGTCCAAATCGGTCTACAACCTGATACAGCTTCCATATAAACCGATCTCTCGTTTTGAATTGTTGATTCCTTACAAGCTGCAATTTTTGTCCCATTTGGCTGAAATTTTTCATGCGGTGTTCTGTTACGACTTCCAACAACTGTGCCAAGTACGGTCCAAATCAGTCTATAACCTGATATAGCTACCATGTAAACCGTTCTCTCGATCGTCCTTGTTCGGGTTCCCAGAAGCTTTACTATCAGGGGTGGGGCGGCTCCCTGAGAATCGACCAAAATTTTCATATAAGTTTCGTATTCTACGCTCAAATAGCTTTCGTTTGAGTCCTTTATTGTCCTGTTCGGTGTACACCTACACGTAGTGGATAATTTTGAGTTGGAGCAACCCGACTGGCAATAGATCTCAAATTTTTATGTATGTTTCGTATTCGAGTCTCCAGTACCCGAGTCTCATTGTCCCCATAGGCCTACATGTCCGTTTGGAGGTGATTTTTGGGGTGTTACTGCCCCCTGGGATTGGACCCAAAATTTCTATAAAAGCCACATTTATTATCCGATTTTGCTGAAATGTGGGACAGTGAATTGTGTTAGGCCCTTCGACACCATTTATCAATTTGGCCCAGATCGGTCCAGATTTGGATATAGCTGCCATATAGACCGATCCTCCGATTTAGGGTCTTAGGCCCATAATAGCCACATTTATTACCCGAGTTTGTTGAAATTTGGGACAGTGAGATGTAATAGGCCCTTCAACATCCTTCGTCAATATGGCATAGATCGGTCCAGATTTGGATATAGCTGCCATATAGACCGATCTCTCGATTTAGGGTTTTGGGGCCATAAAAGGCCCATTTATTGTCCGATATCGCTGAAATTTGAGACAGTGAGTTAAGCTTAGACCCTTCAACGTCTTTCTTAAATTTGTCCCTTATCGGTCCAGATTTGGATATAGCTGCCATATAGACCGATCTAGGTCTAGGTTTTAGGTTTTGGGGCCATAAAAGACGCATTTATTGTCATAAATGGCTGAAATTTGGGACAGCGAGTTGTGTTAGGCTCTTCGATGTCCTTCCTCAATTTGGCCCAGATTGGTCCAGATTTGAATATAGCTGCCATATAGACCGATCTCTCGATTTAAGTTCTTACGCCTATAAAAGGCGCATTTATTGTCCGATTTTGCCAAAATTTTGAACAGTGCGTTGTGTTAGGTGCTTCGACATTTTTCTGCAACTTGACCAAAATAGGTCCTGATTTGGATATAGCTGCCATGTAGACCGATATCTCGATTTAAAGTCTTGGCCCCATAAAAGGCGCATTTAAAATCCGATTTCACTGAAATTTGACACAGTGACTTATATTAGGCTTTTCGACATCCGTGTCGTATATGGTTCAGATCGGTTTATTTTAGATATAGCTACTATCAAGATTTTATTGTACACAATTGAACAATAACTTGTACTTATTAGTATTTGGTGCAAATCGGAAAATATTTCGATATAACTGCTATGGGACATAACGTATGCAATTTTCACTGGATTTTGATGAAAGGTGGTTTACATATATACCCGAGGTGGTAGGTATCCAAAGTTCGGCCAGGCCGAACTTAACGTCTTTTTACTTGTTAATACTACATTCGTGAACTACTCCCGAATACCTTTTAATTGAGTACCATATTGTCATAATCATCTGATGTCTTGGTAATTACACCCAATTTTTAATATTCTATAATCATATTCGTAGTCTACTCTCGAGTACCTTTCATTGGAGTCCCATATTGTCTCTATCGTTCCACTTTTTATTGGGGTCGGTAATTTTGGTGCGTTTTGATGCTTGTGGAGGTGGCCTAGGTACTTGGATTTAATTTCCTAGGTACTTGGTACAATCACCTACTCCTTTTTGCTTTTTTATACCCTCCACCATAAGATGGGGGGTATACTAATTTCGTCATTCTGTTTGTAACTACTCGAAATATTCGTCTGAGACCCCATAAAGTATATATATTCTTGATCGTCGTGAAATTTTATGTCGATCTAGCCATGTCCGTCCGTCTGTCCGTCCGTCCGTCCGTCTGTCTGTCGAAAGCACGCTAACTTCCGAAGGAGTAAAGCTAGCCGCTTGAAATTTTGCACAAATACTTCTTATTAGTGTAGGTCGGTTGGTATTGTAAATGGGCCATATCGGTCCATGTTTTGATATAGCTGCCATATAAACCGATCTTGGGTCTTGACTTCTTGAGCCTCTAGAGTGCGCAATTCTTATCCGATTGGGATGAAATTTTGCACGACGTGTTTTGTTTTGACATCCAACAACTGTGCCAAGTATGGTTCAAATCGGTCCATAACCTGATATAGCTGCCATATAAACCGATCTTGGGTCTTGACTTCTTGAGCCTCTAAAGTGCGCACTTCTTATCCGATTGGAATGAAATTTTGCACGACGTGTTTTGTTATGACGTCCAACAACTGTGCCAAGTATGGTTCAAATCGGTCCATAACCTGATACAGCTGCCATATAAACCGATCTTGGGTCTTGACTTCTTGAGCCTCTAGAGTGCGCAATTCTTATCCGATTGGAATGAAATTTTGCACGACGTGTTTTGTTATGATATCCAACAACTGTGCCAAATATGGTTCAAATCGGTTCATAACCTGATATAGCTGCCATATAAACCGATCTGGGATCTTGACTTCTTAAGCCTCTAGAGGTCGCAATTATTATCCGATTTGCCTGAAATTTTGTGCGACGGATTCTCTCATGACCATTAACATACGTGTTTATTATGGTCTGAATCGGTCTATAGCCCGATACAGATCCCATATAAATCGTTCTCTCTATTTTACTTCGTGAGCCCCAATGGGCGCAATTTTTATACGAATTGGCTGAAATTTTACACAGGTCTCCAACATATAATTTAATTGTGGTCCGAACCGGACCATATCTTGATATCGTTTTAATAGCAGAGCAACTCTTTTCTTTTATCCTTTTTTGTCTAAGAAGAGATGCCGGAAAAAGGACTCGACAAATGCGATCCATGGTGGAGGGTATATAAGATTCGGCCCGGCCGAACTTAGCACGCTTTTACTTGTTTTGCCTAAGAAGAGATGCCGGGAAAAGAACTCGACATATGCGATCCATGGTGGAGGGTATATAAGATTCGGCCCGGCCGAACTTAGCACGCTTTTACTTGTTATATATAAGATAACGCAGATCCCCGGCCGAGTACCATTGTTAGCACATAATAATTGGTAGTTGATATGGTTCAGTCCAGAAATTTGTTGTGGGTCGTCCATGGCTCCTGAATTGATGCAATATGAATGAAGCAGTCTCGCTCTGGTAGAGGTTTATCTGGATTGCCTCAATCATTGGTCCTCCAGTAGATGGGCATCTTGGGAGTAGGTGAAGATCTCATCGTCTGCTCCCCATGCTTTAGAGTGCATTGATTTTCCTGTCACTCCACTGGCCGATATTATCGTATTAGGTTATTTCGCTATCCTAGTCTTCCGAATCTTTATAAAGTCAGCAATAGTTCCATCGTCGGGTCCCTGTTCGTTAGGCTGTATTGAGTCTCCAGTTCCTGTACAGCTTTATGTTTCGATACTAGGATCTTTACCTATCTAAGTCTTCCAAATCTTAAGTAAATGGGCTTCTTGGGAGTAGGTGATTGTACCATCGTCGGGCCTCTGTTCGTTAAGCTGTGTTGGGTCTCTTGCCCTTGCACTGTCTGATGTTTCAATATAAGGATCTTTATTTATCATAGTCTTTTCAATATTGAGAGAGACAATGACGAGCCCATCGTCGGCCCCCTGTCCGTAAGGTGTTATTGAGTGTCCCGCGACTGCACCGCCTGATGGCTCAATATGAGGATATTCGCTTATTCTTGTCTTCCCAATCGTTAAAAAGACGGTCATGGCTTCATAGTACGCCATGCCTTTAGTCTTTGCCAAACTTGTCACGGAGGCTTGATCAATGCCAACCACAATGAGAGTTCCTTCTCCTCCTTGTGGTAAACCTGCAATTTCTCCACGTCCAAATCTTGTTTACGACTGCCATCATGTGCTCCGTCGCGACTTCGCCGCCCACATCCTTGATGTAGACCGTCGCCTTTGTGAGCTGTGGGATGTCCATCTTCCTCACAAGGTCGAGCTTTGCGCTCCAGGGAGTGTGGATACTTCCAACGAGCTTTTTGACTGTATCAATACATTCCGCTAATGCAAAGCGCAACGTTGAGATGTCTTCTCTATACTCACAGCTCATAATTCGTATAGGTGGACCCCCTTTCGGAGTTAAATATGTTAAATAATGTTCGATAACCCGATCGTTTACCAAATGCCTCACCTGAAACCGACGATCTGGTGAAATCCTACCGAATGGCCTGGCTTAGTCCTCCCAGAGTACTTGAAAAGGGGAATCATTTTATACCCTCCACCATAAGATGGGGGGTATAATAATTTCGTCATTCTGTTTGTAACTACTCGAAATATTCGTCTGAGACCCAATTAAGTATATATATTCTTGATCGTCGCGATATTTTATGTCGATCTAGCCATGTCCGTCCGTCTGTCTGTCGAAAGCACGCTAACTTCCGAAGGAGTAAAGCTAGCCGCTTGAAATTTTGCACAAATACTTCTTATTAGTGTAGGCCAGTTGGTATTGTAAATGGGCCATATCGGTCCATGTTTTGATATAGCTGCCATATTAACCGATCTTGGGTCTTGACTTCTTGAGCATCTAGAGTGCGCAATTCTTATCCGATTGGAATGAAATGTTGCACGACGTGTTTTGTTATAATATCCAACAACTGTGCCAAGTATGGTTCAAATCGGTCCATAACCTGATATGGCTGCCATATAAACCGATCTTGGGTCTTGACTTCTTGAGCCTCTAGAGTGCGCAATTCTTATCCGATTGGAATGAAATTTTGCACGACGTGTTTTGTTATGATATCCAACAAATGTTCCAAGTATAGTTCAAATCGGTCCATAACCTGATATGGCTGCCATATAAACCGATCTTGGGTCTTGACTTCTTGAGCCTCTAGAGTGCGCAATTCTTATCCGATTGGAATGAAATTTTGCACGACGTGTACAGACAACCCACATAAGTTTTGTGACACAGTTAAAAGGGTAATCGTTATGGTAACAGATACAGCCCAAACATGCGTCATAAACACCAATGCGGCATTTCGCTGTAAAAAAAAACTGTGTACTGTTGTTCTTCTACTTTAGTCCACATGTGAAATGGATCAAGGCAAAATATCAGAAAAACCAAACAAACGAATTTCCTCGCAAAAATGTTGGCACAGACAGTTTTAAGGAAGTTTTTTTTATGTAATATTGACCAGTAGGCAAATGGAAATGTGTATCTTAGTGGCTACTTACATCCCATACGGTTGTTATACCCACCACCGAAGAATGGGCGTATATTCATATTTGTATTCCCTTTGGAACACATCGAAATATCCATTTCCGACCCCATAAATTAAATATATTTTTGATCGTCGTAAAAATCTAAAACGATCTAGACATGTCCGTCCGTCTGTCTGTTGAAATCACGCTATGGTCTTTAGAAATAGAGATAGTGAGCAGAAACTTTGCACAGATTCATTTTTGCCAATAAGCAGGTTAAGTTCGAAGATGGGCTATATCGGCCTATATCTTGATATAGCCCCCATAGAGACCGATTCGCCGATTTAGGGTCTTATGCCCATTAAAGCCACATTTATTATCCGATTTTGTTGAAATTTGGGACAGTGAGTTGTGTTAGACTCTCCAACATCATTCCTCAATTTGGTTCAGATCGGTCCAGGTTTGGATATAGCTGCCATATATACCGATCCTCCGATTTGGAGTCTTAGGCACATAAAAGCCACATTTATTATCTGAAATTGCTGAAATTTGGGACACTGCCTTGCGTTAAGCCCTTCGACATCCTTGGTCAATATGGCCGAGATCGGTGCAGATTTGGATATAGCTGCCATATAGACCGATCCTCCGATTTGGAGTCTTAGGCACATAAAAGCCACATTTATTATCCGATATTGCTGAAATTTGGGACAGTGAATTGTGTTAGGCCCATCGACATCCTTCTTCAATTTGGCTCAGATCGGTCTAGATTTGGATATAGCTGCCATATAGATCGATCCTCCGATTTAGGGTCTTAAGCCCATAAAAGCCACATTTATTATCCGATTTTGCTGAAGTTTGGGACAGTGAGTTGTCTTAGGCCCTTCGACATCTGTCTTCAATTTGGCCCAGATCGTTTAAGATTTGGATATAGATGCCATATAGACCGATTTCCTGATTTAAGGTTTTGGGCCCATAAAATGCTCATTTATTGTCCGATGTCGCCGAAATTCGGGACAGTGAGTTAGATTAAGCCCCTAGACATACTTTTGCAATATCGCACAGATCGGTCCAGATTTGGAAATAGCTGCCATATAGACCGATATCTAGGTTTTAGGTTTTGGGGCCATAGAAGACGCATTTATTGGCTGATGTCGCTGAAATTTGAGACAATGAGCTTAGTTAGGCTCTTCGACGTCCTTCTTCAATTTTGCCCAGATCGGTCTAGATTTGAATATATTGTTGTATACCGATCTCTCGATTTAAGGTTTTGGGCTCATAAAAGAGGCATTTATTGTCCGATTTCGCTTAAATTTGGGACAGTGCATTAAGTTAGGCTCTTGGCCCCATAAAATTCGCATTTATAATCCTATATCACTGAAATATGACAAAGTCTTATGTTAGGCTTTTCAACATCCGTGTCGTATATGGTTCAGATCGGTTTATTTTTAGATGTATCTACTGTACTTATTAGTATTTGGACCAAAATCGGAACATAATTATATATAACTGATATGGGACGTAAGTTATGATTGTTTCACCGAATTTTGATGAAAGCGGTTTACATATATACCCGAGGTGGTGGGTATCCAAAGTTCGGCCCGGCCGAACTTAATGCCTTTTTATTTGTTTTTTTTTAATTCGTTCAAAAATGAGCAAATAAGACGGAATATAAAAATGTTTGTAAAATTTATGACATATTTGACCATTGTTAAACATTTTACCATTCGAAAACAGCAGCAAATGTTTGCAATTTCAGAAGAAAATACGGCTGCACCATTTTCAGCAGACTTTCCACTATTACAGCAAACATTTTTGCTAACAAATTTCTCTAAGCGTAGCTTTGTGACAACAGACGGACGGACAGGCGGATGCACAGACACATGGACGTCGTAAATCGCCTTAGGATTTCACGAATATAAGTATATTTATGTTTCTTTGTGTCACAATTGGAATGATATGATGAATATACCCGCTGTCCTATGTTGGTGGGTTCAAAAATTTTACATAAAATCATAAAAGCCATGCAGCAATATATTACCCAATTCCTATTTGTATTACCCTTTTAAATGTTTCTCATTTTAAAGTGGTAGAAGCCTGCGCTAATTACTTTTGCGCAACTACTAGGAGTAGCATGATCAGTTAATCTTAACGCATTAACGTTATGAACCAATGTGAAATGCATCATGACACATGGTTGCTGGCTTAATTCTTTAATTTTTTCCTTGAGCATTTTCTTTGAATGACAATAGGAAAAGCTAATAAAATTCCATTTAAAAGTAGCTAAGAGACAATGGGACTAAAACCTTAGAAATTTTGTTAAATATGTTATTTGATAAAAGCAATAAAATCAAAAGACTTAAGAAACAATCTTTAGAAGCTCTAAATCATCAAATCGGTCTATACGACAGCGAGAGCTTAATATTGTCCGATTTGCAAAATATTTGACATAAATGTTAAGGGACTTAATGCAACATACTGTTCCGAAATTCAATAAATTGGCCTTTTATGAGCTTAAGATCCTTAATCAAAAGATTGATTTTTATTGTAGCTATATCCAAATATGGTCCGATCTGGATCGTTCAAATAATTAATTAACGTATGGACAAACAAGTAAGGTAAGGCAAAATAGGGCGGTGCTGACTTTATAATGCCATACATTTTCCTACAAATGACAACTGATATGGACGCTTTATCTAATTTTGAGCCGCTTTGGTTAGACTTTAGCAGACGAGTTCAGATGGGTAATAAAACAGTCCGTCTAAATTTCGTAATATCTAGGACTCTATAAAGGTAATTCGGGTAATGCATATATGGGGGCTATATCTTATTCTGAACCGATTTTAATACAATTCATTTCAAATGTCAACAGCCATCGGGGAAAATTGGCCATATTATTGCAATATCACTCTAAATCGCACGAACATTTATTAGGGAACTAAAGGGTGGCGCCCTTCTTCCATTTTATGGTAATTTTAATCGACCCACTAAAGCAGCTATTCGGGCTATTGTGACTAAATTTCGGGCAATGTTAATGATGACCATCAATTATCGATTCGTCGCCGTTCGCAGCAATTAGGCCTCAGTTACTCAATAACGTGAAAAATTTTGCGGAAGGATTTAGGTGTGAAGCCTTTCAAAATACAGCTGGTACAAGAATTGAAGCCGACTGCAACGCAGAATTTTTGGTCAATGGTTTCCTGGAAAGTTGGCCGCAGATCCTCTTTTTATAAACTAGACCCACTGACAAGTATATCGATCGACTCAGAATAACTTTCTGATTCGATTAGCTATATCCGTCTGTCTGCCCATGTTAAATTGTGTACAAACTACAGATCACAGTTTTCATCCGATCGTTTTCAAACTTGGCACAGGTATGTTTTTCGGCCTAGAGACGAAGCCTATTGAAATTGGAACAAGTAAAAAGGCGTTAAGTTCGGCCGGGCCGAACTTTGGATACCCACCACCTCGGGTATATATGTAAACCATCTTTCATCAAAATTCGGTGAAAATTTCATGCCTTATACTCATATACCTTATACCGATCTGAACTATATACTACACGGATATCGAAAAGCCGAACATAAGTCACTGTGTCAAATTTCAGTGAAATCGGATAATAAATGGGCCTTTTATGGGGCCAAGACTTTAAATCGAGATATCGGTCTACATGGCAGCCATATCCAAATCTGGACCGATTTGGGCCAAGTTGCATAAACATGTCGAAAAGCCTAACACAATGCACTGTCCCAAATTTCGGCGAAATCGGACAATAAATGCCTCTTTTATGGAACCTAAACCTTAAATCGTGAGATCGGTCTATATGGTAGCTATATGAAAATCTGGACCGATCTGGGCAAAATTAAAGAAGGATGTCGAAGAACATAACCAAACTCACTGTGTCAAATTTCAGCGACATCGGACAATAAATGCATCTTTTATGGCCCCAAAACCTAAAACCTAGATATCGGTCTATATGGCAGTTATATCCAAATCTGGACCGATCTGTGCGATATTGCAGAAGTATTTCAAGGGGCTTAACTTAACTCACTGTTCCAAATTTCGGCGACATCGGACAATAAATGAGCATTTAATGGGCCCAAAACAATAAATCAAGAAATCGGTCTATATGGCAGCTATATCTAAACCTGAAGCGATCTGAACCAAATTGAAGAAATATGTTAAAGGGACTAACACAACTCACTGTGCCAAATTTCAGCAAAATCGGATAATGATTGTGGCTTTTATGGGCCTTACACCATAAATCGGAGGATCCATCTATATGGCAGCTATATCCAAATCTGAACCGATCTGAGCCATATTAACGAAGTATGTCGGCGGGCCTTACACAATTCACTGTCCCGAATTTCATCAAAATCGGACAATAAATGTGGCCTTTGTGGGCCTAAGACCCTTAACCGGAGGATCGGTCTATTTGGCAGCTATATCCAAATCTGAACCAATCTGGGCCAAATTGACAAAGGATGTCGAAGGGCCTAACACAACTCACTGTCCCAAATTTTAGCGAAACCGGATAATAAATGTGGCTTTTATGGGCCTTAGACCCTAAATCGAAGGATCGGTCTATATGGCAGCTATATTCAAATCTGGACCGATCTGAGCCAAATTGACGAAGGATGTCGAAGGGCCTAACACAACTCACTGCCCCAAACTTCAACAAAATCGGATAATAAATGTGGCTTTTATGGGCCTAAGACCCTAAATGGACGGATCGGTCTCTATGGCAGCTATATCCAAATCTGTACCGATCTGGTCCAAACTAACGAAGGATGTTGAAGGCTCTAACACAAATCCCTGTCCCGAATTTCAGCAAAATCCGATAATAAATGTGGCTTTTATGGGCCTTAGACCCTAAAACGGAGGATCGGTCTATATGACAGCTATATTCAAATCTGGACCAATCTGAGCCAAATTGACGAAGAATATCGAAGGGCCTAACACAACTCACTGTCCATAATTTCAGCAAAATCGGATGATGAATGTGGCTTTTATGGGCCTAAGACCCTAAATCGGCGGATCGGTCTATATGGGGGCTATATCAAGATATAGTCCAATATAGCCCATCTTCGAACTTAACCTGCTTATGGACAAAGAAAGAATCTGTGCAAAATTTCAGCTCAATATATCTATTTTTAAAGACTGTAGCGTGATTTCAACAGACAGACGGACAGACGGACGGACATGTCTAGGTCGTCTTAGATTTTTACGCTGATCAAGAATATATATACTTTACAGGGTCGGAAATGGATATTTCGATGTGTTGCAAACGGAATGACAAAATGAATATACCCCCATCCTTCGGTGGTGGGTATAAAAATAGGTTCAGATTTGGATATAGCTCCCATGTATGTGTTCGTTTGGAGGCCACCGCAGCGCAGAGGTTAGCGTGTCCGCCTATGACACTGAACGCCTGGGTTCGAATCCTGGCAAGACCATTAGAAAAAATTTTCAGCGGTGGTTTTCCCCTCCTAAAGCTGGCAACATTTGTGAGGTACTATGCCATGTAAAACTTCTCTCCAAAGAGGTGTCGCACTGCGGCACGCCATTCGGACTCGGCTATAGAAAAGGAGGTCCCTTATCATTGAGCTTAAAACTTAAATCGGACTGCACTCATTGATATGTGAAAAGTTTGCCCCTATTTCTTAGTGGAATTTTCATGGGCAAAATTTGCAATATGTAATATGTTCGCCAGATTTGCAGTAATAATGCACTGAAATGGTCATTTGTTAACCGATTCTCTCGAAATTTGGCAGGATAGATTTTCTAATGACTCTCGACGATACTGGTGAATTTCATAGAAATCAGTTCAGATGTAGATATAGCTCTCGATTTTCATTTCTAGAGCCACTGCAAGCGCATTAATTGACCAATCCTCCCAAAACTTTGTACAACGTTTCCCTCGACAACTTCAACAATATCTCTACTGGTGCGTTTCATGGAAAACTGTTCTAATTTAGATATAGCTCTTATATATTCTGGCCCTCATATCCCATCGGAAAACATCCGCCTAGGTCCATCAAAATTGGTTCAGATTGTTTAAAGCTCCTACATTGTACTTAAAGGGAAGGTGTAGGGTATTATACAGTCGGCACCTCCCGACTTTTGGCCTTTCTTACTGGTTTAAACCTGATATAGCCGCCATGTAAACCGATTAGATTTCTTGAGCTTCTAGTGGGCATAATTCTTATTCGATTTGGCTCAAATGTTACGTGCGATGTTTTTTTACGACTTTCAACAACTGTGCTAAGTATGACCCAAATCTGTTTTTAACCTGATATAGCTGCCATATACACCGATCTTCCGATTACACTTCTTGAGAATCTATAGGGCGCGATTGTTATCCAATTTGGTTGAAATTTTGCACATGAAATTTTATAATGACCTCCAATAAATGAGCTAAGTATGATCTAAAATAGTTTCTAACCTGATATAGCTGTCATATAAATCGATCTCCCTATTAAACTTCTTGAGCCTCTATAGGGCGCGATTGTTATCCAATTTGGTTGAAATTTCGCGTATGTCATTATACCCACCACCGAAGGATGGGGTATATTCATTTTGTCATTCCGTTTGCAACACATCGAAATATCCATTTCCGACCCTATAAAGTATATATATTCTTGATCAGCGTAAAAATATAAGACGATCTAGACATGTCCGTCCGTCTGTCCGTCTGACTGTTGAAATCACGCTACAGTCTTTAAAAATAGCAATATCTCTATTTTTAAAGCTGAAATTTTGCACAGATTCTTTTTTTTGTCCATAAGCAGGTTAAGTTCGAAGATCGGCTATATAGGACTATATCTTCATATAGCCTTTGGGACAGTGAGTTGTGTCAGGCCCTTCGACATCTTTCGTTCATTTGGCTCAGATCGGTTCAAATTTGGATATAGCTGCCATATAGACCGATCCTCCGATTTGGGGCCTTAGGCCCATAAAAGCCACATTTATTATCCGATTTTGCTGAAATTTGGAACAGTGAATTGTGCTAGGCTCTTTCACATCCTTCGTTAATTTGGTCCAGATCAGTCAAGATTTCGATATAGCTGCTATATAGACCGATCCCCAGAATTAGGGTCTTAGGCCCATAACAGCCACAATTATTATCCGATTTTGCTGAAATTTGGGACAGTGAGTTGTGTTAGGCCCTTCGACATCCTTTGTCAATTTGGCCCAGATTGGTTCAGATTTGGATATAGCTGCCATATAGACCAATCCACCGATTAATGGTCTTAGGCCCATAAAAGCCACATTTATTATCCGATTTTGCTGAAATTGGGGACAGGATGGCCCGGATCAGTCCAGATTTGGATATAGCTGCCATATAGACTGATATCTCAATTTTAATTTTTGGCCCCATGAAACGTGCATTTATAATCCGATTTCGGTTTATTTTTACATAAAGCTACTTAAAAGACCATTATTTTGTTATATACAATTGAACAATGACTTGTACTTATAAGGTACGCATTTTTCACCGGATTTTGACGAAAGTGGGTTTAAATATATACCCGAGGTGGTGGGTATCCAAAGATCGGCCCGGCCGAACTTAACGCCTTTTTACTTTTTTTGGTGTGATCTTATATAGCAGTCATATAAACCGATCTCCCAATTTGACTCTCTGACCCTCAAGAGGGTGCAATTTTTACTCAATTTGAATGAAATTTTCGAGGTATACCCTCCACCATAAGATGGGGGGTATACTAATTTCGTCATTCTGTTTGTAACTACTCGAAATATTCGTCTGAGACCCCATAAAGTATATATATTCTTGATCGTCGTGAAATTTTATTTCGATCTAGCCATGTCCGTCCGTCTGTCCGTCCGTCTGTCCGTCCGTCCGTTCTTCTGTCTGTCGAAAGCACGCTAACTTCCGAAGGAGTAGAGCTAGCCGCTTGAAATTTTGCACAAATACTTCTTATTAGTGTAGGTTGGTATTGTAAATGGGCCATATCGGTCCATGTTTTGATATAGCTGCCATATAAACCGATCTTGGGTCTTAACTTCTTGAGCCTCTAGAGTGCGCAATTCTTATCCGATTGGAATAAATTTTTGCACGACGTGTTTTGTTATGATATCCAACAACTGTGCCAAGTATAGTTCAAATCGGTCCATAACATGATATAGCTGCCATATAAACCGATCTTGGGTCTTGACTTCTTGAAACTCTATAGTGCGCAGTTCTTATCCGATTTGAATGAATTTTGGCGCGACGTGTTTTGTTATGATATCCAACAACTGTGCCAAGTATGGTTCAAATCGGTTCATAACCTGTCATAACCTGATATAGCTGCCATATAAACCGATCATGGGTCTTGACTTCTTGAGACTCTAGAGGGCGCAATTCTTATCCGATTTGAATGAATTTTGGTGCGACGTGTTTTGTTATGATATTCAACAACTGTGCCAAGTATGGTTCAAATCGGTTCATAACCTGATATAGCTGCCATATAAACCGATCATGGGTCTTGACTTCTTGAGACTCTAGAGGGCGCAATTCTTATCCGATTTGAATGAATTTTGGCGCGACGTGTTTTGTTATGATATTCAACAACTGTGCCAAGTATAGTTCAAATCGGTTCATAACCTGATATAGCTGTCATATAAACCGATCTGGGATCTTGACTTCTTGAGCCTGTAGAGGTCGCAATTATTATCCGATTTGCCTGAAATTTTGTACGACGAATTCTCTCATGACCGTCAACATACGTGTTTATTATGGTCTGAATCGGTCTATAGCCCGATACAGCTCCCATATAAATCGATCTCTCTATTTTACTTCTTGAGCCCCCAGAGGGCGCAATTCTTATTCGAATTGGCTGACATTTTACACAGGTGTCCAACATATAATCTAATTGTGGTCCAAACCGGACCCTATCTTGATATCGCTCCAATAGCAGAGAAAATCTTTTCTTGTATCCTGTTTTGCCTAAGAAGAGATGCCCGGAAAAGAACTCGACAAATGCGATCCATGGTGGAGGGTATATAAGATTCGGCCCGGCCGAACTTAGCACGCTTTTACTTGTTTTCTATGACTTGTTCGGCATGACAGTTACGGTCCATATCTGTCAATAACATGATATAGCTCATATATAATTGAAAAAGTAGTTCTATGAACGTGACAAATGCGATTCATAGATGCGGCCCGGCCGAACTTAACACGTTTTTACTTGTTCAAATTTTAATAGGCTACGTCTCTTGGCTAAAAAATACCTGTGTCAAATTTGAAAATGATTGGAAGGAAATTTCGTCCTGTACCTTGTTCACAAATTAACATGAACAGACAGACGGACAGAGCTAAATCGAATGCGGAAATAATTCAAGACCGATCGATATTCTTACCAATGGGTCTAACTTGTCTCCTTCTTAGCGTTTCAAATGCGCAAAGTTTTAATACCCTGTACTTAAGTGGTGGTGTAGGGTATAAATAGCAACACGAGGCCACATGTGTCCCTAACTCTTGAACTAATTGAAAATACAATGTTTAAGGCAATGACTATAAAACTAATGATTTTTTATAGCGTTTTGCTCCAGATATTAGCATAATTAACCTATTAGCTTATCAAAATATAACACATCAAATTCTATCTGCCATATGTGATCTATTTTTATGACAAAGCCCCCTTCTTCTTGTATGAGGCTATGAAAATTTATAGAAACCGCCATGAAATTCATCAGATGCCAATAACATTCAAATTATGGTAATCGACTCGATTAAACGCCAGCAAATTAAAGACAATCATCTACGATTTCATTATGGTGAAACTTGTTTTGACAAAAAGAATTTAAATTAACCAAAGAAAAAAAGTTTCTAGTAACAAAAATCCCAATAATATTGAAAGACAACCAAATTAAGTTTGTTTTGCTTTGATGTTAGATTGTATAAATTTACTAAAAAAGGGGTGTGTTACCTTAGATAAGTTTGTAGTGAAACACCTGAAAACGACGCCTGCAACCTTCATGAATCACAAAGATGTTGTACCTGCCTCATGGAGACACGTTGACTTTGGTGTGGAAAACATTGAAAAATACTTTTTTTTCGCTTGACTTGACCAAGATTATCTACGACCTTTTTGCACTTTGCATGCATCCAATGCATAATTAGAAAAATCTCTTAAGAGTCAATTTGCAATGTTTGTTTTGGGCTTTGTATTAATGTAACTTTTTATGCCCACCACCGAAGGATGTGGGTATATTCATTTTGTCGTTCCGTTTGCAACACATCGAAATATCCATTTCCGACCCTATAAAGTATATATATTCTTGATCAGCGTAAAAATCTAAGACGATCTGAACATGTCCGTCCGTCTGTCCGACTGTCTGTTGAAATCACGCTACAGTCTTTAAAAAAAGAGATATTGAGCTGAAATTTTGCACAGACTCTTTTTTTATCCATAAGCAGATTAAATTCGAAGATGGGGTACATCGGACTATATCTTGATATAGCCGCCATATATACCGATCATCCTATTTCGGGTCTTAGGCCCATAAAAGCCACATTTATTATCCGATTTTGCTGAAATTTGGGACAGTGAGCTGTGTAAGGCCCTTCGACACCCTTCGTCAATTTGGCCCAGATCGATCCAGTTTTGGATATAGCTGCCATATATACCGATCATCCTATTTCAGGTCTTAGGCCCATAAAACCCACATTTATTATCCGATTTTGCTGAAATTTAGCACAGGGGGTTGTGTTAGGCTCTTCGACAACCTTCGTTAATTTGGCCCAAATCGATCCAGTTTTGGATATAGCTGCCATATATACCGATCCTCCGACTTGCGGTCTAAGGCCCATAAAACCCACATTTATTATCTGATTTTGCTGAAATTTAGGACAGTGAGTTGTGTAAGACCCTTCGACATTCTTCGTCAATTTCACTTAGATCAGTCCAGAGTTGGATATGGCTGCCTTATATACCGATCCTCCGATTTCGGGTCTTAGACCAATAAAATCCACATTTATTATACAATTTTGCTGAAATTTAGGACAGTGAGTTATGTTAGGCCCTTCGACATTTTTCGTCAATTTGGCTCAGATCGGTCCACATTTGGATATGGCTGCCATATATACCGATTCTCCGATTTGCGGTCTTAGGCCCATAAAAGCCACATTTATTATCCGATTTTGCTGAAATTTAGGACAGTGAGTTGTGTTAGACCCTTCGACATTCTTCGTCAATTTGGCTTAGATCGGTCCAGAGTTGGATATAGTTGCCATATATACCGATCCTCCGATTTCGGGTCTTAGACCCATAAAAGCCACATTTATTATACAATTTTGCTGAAATTTAGGACAGTGAGTTATGTTAGGCCCTTCGACGTCTTTCGTCAATTTGTCCCTGATCGGTTCAGATTTGGATATAGCTGCCATATAGACCGATTTCTTGATTTATGGTTCTGGGCCTATAAAAGGCTCATTTATTGTCCGATGTCGCCGAAATTTGGAACAGTGAGTTAAATTAATCCCCTTGACATACTTCTGCAATATCGCACAGATCGGTCCAGATTTGGATATAGCTGCCATATAGACCGATATCAAGGTTTTAGAGTTTGGGGCCATAAAAGACGCATTTATTGTCCGATGTCGCTGAAATTTGACACAGTGAGTTTGGTTAGGCTCTTCGACGTCCGTCCCAGATCGGGCCAGATTTGCATATAGCTGCCATATAGACCGATCTATCGATTCAAGGTTTTAGGTCCTTAAAAGGCGCATTTATTGTCCGATTTCGTCGAAATTTGGGACAGTGCATTGTGTTAGGCTCTTCGACATATTTCTGCAATTTGGCCCAAATCGGTTCAGATTTGAATAAAGCTGCCATGCAGACCATCACTCTGTTTGTAACTACTCGAAATATTCGTCTGAGACCCCATAAAGTATATATTCTCTTGATCGTCATGACATTTCATGTCCGTCCGTCTGTCCGTCCGTCTGTCTGTCTGTCGAAAGCACGCTAACTTCCGAAGGATATATAACAACTGTGTCAAGTATAGTTCAAATCGCTCCATAACGTGATATAGCTGCCATATTTACCGATATTGGGTCTTAATTTCTTGAGCCACTAGAGGGCGAAATTCTTATCCGATTGGAATGAAATTTTGCACGACGTGTTTCGCTATATAACAATTGTGTCAAGTATGGTTCAAATCGTTTCATTAGCTGATATAGCTGTCATATAAACAGATCTGGGGACTTAACTTCTTGAGCTTCTAGAGGGCGCAATTCCTATCCGATTTCGCTGAAATTTCGCATGACGTATTTTATTCTTACTCTCAACAACTGTGTCCAATAAGTTTTAAATCGGTTCATAACCTGATATAGCTGCCATATAAACCGATCTGGGATCTAGACTTCTTGAGCCTCTAGAGGTCGCAATTATTATCCGATTTGCCTGAAATTTTGTACGACGGATCCTCTCATAACCATCAACGGACGTGTTTATTATGATCAGAATCGACCTATTGCCTGATACAGCTCCCATATTAATCAATCTCTCTATTTTACTTCTTGAGCTCACAAAGAGCGCAATTCTAATTCGAATTGGCTGACATTTTACACAGGTCTCCAACATATAATTTAATTGTGGTCCAAACCGGACTATATCTTGATATCGCTTTAATGGCAGAGCAAATCTTTTCTTTTATCCTTTTTTGCCTAAGAAGAGATGCCGGGAAAAGAACTCGACAAATGGGATCCGTGGTGGAAGGCATATAAGATTCGACCCGGCCGAACTTCGCACGCTTTTTTTGTTATGCACAATTGAAGAATGACTTGTTCTTAATATTTGGTCCAAATCGGAATATATTCCGATAAAACTGCTATGGGACATAAGGTATGCAATTTTCACCGGATTTTGATGAAAGATGGTTTACATATATACCCGAGGTGGTGGGTATCCAAAGTTCGGTCTGGCCGAAGTTAACGCCTTTTTACTTGTTTGTAAATTAAATATTTTGGATAGACCATGCTGAATGGGTTTAGAAAATTCCACTTAAGTGGTTTGAAAAATTTTTGTGTTTGAAGATGTAATAGCTAAGATTTTTGTTGTAAAATTTAGTCTAATTTAGTGCTTTAAATAGCTAACCCCATAGAGTGCATATGCCATCTTTCCATTTGTAACACTTCGAAGTGTTAATTTGCGACGTCATTAAGTATTATTCGTATCGCTGTTCCTTCGTTCGTTCTATTAAAATCAAGGTAGTATTCTGTCAGTTAAATGCAAATTTGCGTTTGAACATTCCATTACAAAACTCACCTATCAATGAGTGCCGTCAATTTCAAGTTTAAACTCAATAATAAGGGGCCTCAGACAGTGCAGTGGCGAGAGACCCAGCACAGCCTAACAAACAGTGACCCGACGTCTGACCCATCACCGACATCAAGATTCGGAGTACTGGGATAGGTAAATTGCAAATTTTGCCAATGAACATTCCACTAAGGAATAGGGGCAAACTTTTCACATATCAATGAGTGCAGTCCGATTCAAGTTTAAGCTCTATAAGATAAGGGACCTTCTTTTTATAGACGGGTCCGAACGGCGTGCCACAGTGCGACACATGTTTGCGGAGAAGTTTACAAGGCATAGTACCTCACAAATGTCGCCAGCATTAGGAGGGGATAACCACCGCTGAAAATTTTCTTCTGACGTTCTCGCCAGGATCGATTAAATCTTAAATTTAAATTTGACACAAATACTTTTGGTTGACGTAGTTCGTAGATCGTATGCAAATAGGTCATTTCGATTTAAGTTTAAATATAGCCCACTTTAAAACCAATTACTGCTCCTCAAAGAAAAATATGTTTGCTATATTAATTTTTCAAAATTGCTCATGAACATCCCGTTAAGGAACTGGGGCAAACTCCTCACAAATCAATGAGTGCTGTCCGATTCAAGTTTAAACTCAATGATAAGGGGCCTCCTTTTTATAGCCGAGTTCGAACGATGTGCCGCAAAGCCACACCTCTTAGGGGAGAAGCTTTTGCATGGCAAAGTACCTCACAAATCTCGCCGGCATTAGAAAGGGATAACCACCACAAAAAAATTTTATTATGTTCCTGCCAGGATTCGAATCCAGGCGTACAGCGTCATAGGCGGACATGCTAACCTCTGCGCAACGTTGGCCTCCGTGTTTGCTATAGTTGATTAAAATTATCAAGATTGACGGCTCTTGTGGTCCCCAATAACCATAGGCGTAGCTAGACATTTTTCCTGGCGTGTTAAGTTCGATCGTGCCGATTTTTGGATACCCAATACCATAGATATATTAATCATCCTATTTTATTATAACTCTACTACCATATCTCCAATCTTATATATAACAAGTAAGAGCGTGCTAAGTTCGTCCGGGCCGAATCTTATATACCCTCCACCATGGATCGCATTTGTCGAGTTCTTTTCCCGGCATCTCTTCTTAGGCAAAAAGTGATATCAGAAAAGAGTTGCTCTGCTATTAAAACGATATCAAGATATGATCCGGTTCGGACCACAATTAAATTATATGTTGGAGACCTGTGTAAAATTTCAGCCAATTCGTATAAGAATTGCGTCCATTGGGGCTCACGAAGTAAAATAGAGAGAACGATTTATATGGGATCTGTATCGGGCTATAGAACGATTCAGACCATTATAAACACGTTTGTTGATGGTCATGAGAGGATCCGTCGTACAAAATTTCAGGCATATCGGATAATAATTGCGACCTCTAGGGGTCAAGAAGTCAAGATCCCAGATCGGTTTATATGGCAGCTATATCGGGTTATGAACCGATTTGAACCTTATTTGACACAGTTGTTGAAAGTAAAAATAAAATGCGTCATGCAAAATTTCAGCCAAATCGGATAGGAATTGCGCCCTCTAAAAGCTCAAGAAGTCAAATCCCCAGATCTGTTTATATGACAGCTATATCAGGCTATCGACCGATTTCAACCATACTTGGCACAGTTGTTGAATATCATAACGAAATACTTCGTGCAAAAATTCATTCAAATCGGATAAGAATTGTGCCCTCTAGAGGCTCAAGAAGTCAAGACCCAAGATCGGTTTATATGGCAGCTATATCAGGTTATGAACCGATTTCAACCATACTTGGCACAGTTGTTGGGTATCATAACAAAACACGTCGTGCGAAATTCCATTCCATCCGGATAAGAATTGCGCCCTCTAGAGGCTCAAGAAGTCAAGACCCAAGATCGGTTTATATGGCAGCTATATCAGGTTATTGGCCGATTTGAACCATACTTGGCACAGTTGTTGGATATCATAACAAAACACGCCGTGCTCAATTTCATTCAAATCGGATAAGAATTGTGCACGCTAGAGGCTCAAGAAATCAAGACCCAAGATCGGTTTATATGGCAGCTATATCAGGTTATGGGCCGATTTGAACCATACTTGGCACAGTTGTTGGATATCATAACAAAACACGTCGTGCAAAATTTCATTCCTATCGGATAAGAATTGCGCACTCTAGAGGCTCAAGAAGTCAAGACCCAAGATCGGTTTATATGGCAGCTATATCAGGTTATATACCGATTTGAACCATACTTGGCACAGTTGTTGTATATAATAACAAAACACGACGTGCAAAATTTCATTCAAATCGGGTAAGAATTGCGCATGCTAGAGGCTCAAGAAGTCAAGACCCAAGATCGGTTTATATGGCAGCTATATCAGGTTATGGACCGATTTGAACTATACTTGGCACAGTTGTTGGATATCATAATTAAATACTTCGTGCAAAAATTCATTCAAATCGGATAAGAATTGTGCCCTCTAGAGGATCAAGAAGTCAAGACCCAAGATCGGTTTATATGGCAGCTATATCAAAACATGGACCGATATGGCCCATTTACAATACCAACCGACCTACACTTATAAGAAGTATTTGTGCAAAATTTCAAGCGGCTAGCTTTACTCCTTCGGAAGTTAGCGTGCTTTCGACAGACAGACGGACGGACGGACGGACGGACAGACGGACGGACATGGCTAGATCGACATAAAATTTCACGACGATCAAGAATATATATACTTTATGGGGTCTTAGACGAATATTTCGAGTAGTTACAAACAGAATGACGAAATTAGTATACCCCCCATCTTATGGTGGAGGGTATAAAAATCAATTTGTGTTTGTTTGTTCGTTTCCTTTTATGTTTGTGTGTTCCTTATAGACTCAGAAACGGTTAAACCGATTTTCTTCAAATTTTCACAGATGGTGCACACTAACCCCGTGGTGAAAATAAGGTACTACTTTTTTCATATCTGGAGGGGGGCGGACTCCGCCTTACCCTAATTTTCAGAAACGACAGATCTCGGAGATGCGTGGTGCGATTTAAGCGAAATTTGGTGTGCTCTCATATAGTACCCTAAAAATAAAATTTTGGTATCCAAATTTCGGATGGGGTTCCTAGGGGGGCGCCCCACCGCAAAACCTACCAAATATACATATATACACCAATCATGACAATATGGGACTCAAATGGCGGGTATTTAAGAGTAGAAAATGTATCTAATATCCAATTGTCAGACCAAGTGTTAGGGGGACCACCTCGAACCCGAAAACACCCCTAAATCGGACATATTTACCGACCATGGCAATATGTGACTCAAATGAAATGTAGGACACGTTTCTGGGGGCCCACTCCTTCCCAAAACACCCCCAAATTGGACTTATTTACTGACCATGGGAAAATGGGGCTAAAATAAAAGGTATTTGAGCGTAGAATTCAAATCTGATATCCAAATATGGGAATAAATGTTTAGGGGGCCCCTTTTCCCAAAAACATCCCCCAAAGAGGACAAATTTACGACCATAGCAATTTGGGGCTCAAATGGGTGCAAAGCACGAATCTGATATCAATATTCGGGAAATGTGTTTATGGGGCCACCCCACCCCCACAACACCACCCGAATAGGAAGTATTTGCTGACTATTGCAATATGAGGCTCAAATAAGAGGATTTTTAGAGTAGAACACGAATCCGATATATATTTTCAAGTCCAACCAAAACACCCTCCAAGCCTGACATGTTTGCCGACTATGGAAATATGGGGCTCAAATTAAAGGTATTTGGGAGAAGACCACATATCTGATATCAGCCATATCACCAAGACAATTAGGGTCTTAAAGAGAGTTTTTTAGCTTTTATGGTCAATACCCCAAACTGGACATATTTGATGAATTTTGCAATAAGGAGTTTTAATGAGATTAGAAAACGAATTTGATATCAAGTAATATAATAATACAATAAATGATATATAGATCATTTATGAGAATAGAGCACGTTACTGATATATTTAAATCGAGAATAAATCGGGCATATTTACCGACCATGTCAATGTGAAGCTTAAATGAAAGGTATTGAGGGCTACAGCTAGATTTGATACCCACTTTCGGGACCAATTTTCTGGAGGTCTACCTCTCTCCCAAAATACCCCACGAACACCAATTTTTTACTGGCCACCGCAATATGGGGCTCAAATAAAGGTATTTGGGAGTAGAATACGAAATTGATGTCCAAATGTAGGACCACGTATTTAGGGCATCACCCCTTCCCCAAAACACCACCCAAAGGGAAAAAATTTTTCGACCATGCCAAAATGTGGCATGTATGTATGTAAATGTATTTGAGATTAGAAAGCGAATTTGATAACCTATTTCGGGGCCTTGTGTTTGGGGGACGCCTGATTGTGTAAACTCCCCTAACCCGATGGAAATATGGGGTTTAAATAAATGGTATTTAAAAGAAGAGCACGATGCTGATATTTTTTCATGGCCAAGTGTCTGGGGGACCACTTCACCCCCGAAAACACTCCTAAATCAGATATCATGAGAATATCGGGCTGAAATAAAGTATTTTAAGAATGGCGAACAACTTACATCCAAACTTAATTTCGTAGACCAATAAAGATCATATGAGATTCAGATAAAGGCACTTATATTGTTAAACTGTTTGTCAAGCGAAATACTATTTTGGTAGCATGGTATTTCACCAAAAGCTCTTAAATTGTCGAAAATAAATATTCCAAGGAAACTTTTGTCCCATAAAAAGTAAAAGAAGGCGCAGCGAAGCAGGCCCGGGTCAGCTAGTATCTAAATAAGGTGCGATCTGAACCATATTTACTTCAGTTGTCGGGAAGTCTTAAACTAGTCACTGTTTCAAATTTTACCAAAATCGGATGAAAAATAAAGTTTTTATGGGCATTCATCGGAAAATCGGTCTATATAGCAGCTATATCGAAATATGGTTCGATTTGGTCCCTTCAAGAATTTTACCAGCGTGCATCAAAAATACGTATCTGTACCAAATTTCAGCTCAATATCTCAATTTTTGAAGGCTGTAAAGTGATTACAACAGACGTACGGACAGACACACTAACATCTTTAAATCGTCTTAGAAGTTTACGACGATCCGAAATATATATACTTTGTAGGAACGGAAATTTATATTTCGGAACGGAATAACGAAATGAATGGTGGGTATAAAAAGGATGTAGAAGGCCCTTACACAGCTCACTCTCCGAATTTTCGGCGACATTGGACAATAAATTCGCATTTTATGGGCCCAAAACCTTAAATCGAGAGATCGGTCTATATGACAGCTATTTCCATTGCAGCTGGATATAATTGCAGAAAGACGGCGAATAGCTTAACACAACTCACTACTCGAAATTTCAGCGACTTCGGACAATAAATGCGCCTTTTATTGGCCCAAAATCTTAAATTGGGAGATCGTTCTATATGGCAACTTTATCCAACTCTGCACCAATCTGGGGCAAAGTAAAGAAAGATGTCGAAGAGTCCAACGCATAGCAATAAATGCGCCTTCTGTGGGCCCAAGACTTTAAATCGCGACATCGAACTATATGACAGCTATATCCAAATCTGGACCGATCTGGGTCAAATTAAAGTGGGATGTCGAGCGATATAACAACTCACTCTTTCAATTTTTAGCGAAATTGGACAATAAATGTGGCTTTTATGGGCCCAAGAACTTAAATCGGCGGATCGGTCTATATGGCAGCTATATCCAAATCTGGACCGATCTGGGCCTATTAAAGTGGGATGTCAAGTGGCCAGACACAACTCATTCGTCGTCTTGTCTGGAAGCATCTGGGATATTGCAGTTCCAAGCTTTTCGTCTATTTTGTGCTCATACCCACGCTTTGAAAAAGCTTTAAGCCAATGAAAAACAAAAATTCTGACTATCTTCAAATACAATTCATTAGAACCATTTTCGACCACGGCGACATCTTTATGACCTAAATGACCTTTCCAACAACAAAGTTCATTCCAAATGTGTATTACGGTTTCGTTGTCGTGACTTAGCTCTGTGTGAATAGAAACCACCAGGGCTTTGTTTGGCCAATACTTTTAAACAATATCCATTTTGCTACAAATAAATCCCAAAACTAAATGTCTTACAAAAGTCATAGCCAAAAGTGACACTCTCTTTAACAAAAAAAAAAAAAAAGAAATCAACAGTCTACTCCAATGCTTCATACAAACAAAGAAAACATTCCTCAAAAATATACATCTGCCATTATGGGATGTGTATATGCGTGGTAGTGCAGCCTTTCTAGCCTGTCCGTCCATCTGTCTTCCTTTGCTATTTGCGCTTTTGCTCTTTTGCTTAACGGCCAAACACTTAAAAAAAAGTACGCAATATTCTCATTGTTGCAAATGTCAACGGAGTGTTGTGACAACACAAAGAGGTGTTAAATGGGCACTAGGCTGAAAGTGAAACTAAAACACGTTGAGAGCATCAACTACAACAATAACTATCAAAATAGCAACAATCATATTACTAACGACTATCTATCACATAGGGTCGTTACGCTGTGGAGTGATGGTTTATAAAATTGTTGCTTACTAACTAAACTTGTATTTATGTGGTTATGGTTTGTTTCAACGTTTGTGTCTTTAGTCTCTCGATTTAAAAATCAATAATCCTTAATTATACCCACCACCGAAGAATGGGGGTATATTTATTTTGTCATTCCGTTTGCAACACATCGAAATATCCATTTCCGACCCTATAATGTATATATATTCTTGATCAGCGTAAAAATCTAAGACGATCTAGACAGACGGACTGTTGAAATCACGCTAGTCTTTACAAATAGAGATATTGGGCTGAAATTTTGCACAAATTAATTTTTTGTCCATAAGCAGGTTAAGTTCGAAGATGGGCTAGATCGGACTATATCTTGATAAAGCCCCCATATAGACCGATCCGTCGATTTAGGGTCTTAGGCCCATAAAAGCCACATTTATTATCCGATTTTGTTGAAATTTGGAGCAGTGAGTTATGTTAGGCCCTTAAATATCCTTCGTCAATTTGGCTCAGATCGGTCCAGATTTGGATATAGCTGCCACATAGACCGATCCTCCGATTTAGGGTCTAAGGCCCATAAAAGCCACATTTATTATCCGATTTCGCTGAAATTTGGGACAGTGAGTTAAGTTAAGCCCCTTGACATGCTTTTGCAATATCGCATAGATCGGTCCAGATTTGGATATAGCTGCCATATAGACCGATATCTAGGTTTTAGGTTTTGGGGCCATAAAAGACGCATTTATTGTCCGATGTCGCTGAAATTTGACACAGTGAGTTTGGTTAGGCTCTTCGACGTCCTTCTTCAATATTGGATATAGTTGCCATGTAGACCGATATCTCGATTTCAAGTCTTGGCCCCATAAAAGGCGAATTTATAATCCGATTTCACTGAAATTTGGCACAGTGACTTATATTAGACTTTTCGACATCCGTGTCGTATATAGTTCAGATCGGTTTATTTTTATACCCTCCACCATAAGATGGGGGGTATACTAATTTCGTCATTCTGATTGTAACTACTCGAAATATTCGTCTGAGACCCCATAAAGTATATATATTCTTGATCGTCGTGAAATTTTATGTCGATCTAGCCATGTCCGTCCGTCTGTCCGTCCGTCCGTCTGTCTGTCGAAAGCACGCTTACTTCCGAAGGAGTAAAGCTAGCCGCTTGAAATTTTGCACAAATACTTCTTATTAGTGAAGGTCGGTTGGTATTGTAAATGGGCCATATCGGTCCATGTTTTGATATAGCTGCCATATAAACCAATCTTGGGTCTTGACTTCTTGAACCTCTAGAGTGCGCAATTCTTATGCGATTGGGATAAAATTTTGCACGACGTGTTTTGTTATGATATCCAACAACTGTGCCAAGTATGGTTCAAATCGGTTTATAACCTAATATAGCTGCTATATAAACCGATCTTGGGTCTTGATTTCTTGAGCCTCTAGTGTGCGCAATTCTTATCCGATTGGAATGAAATTTTGCACGACGTGTTTTGTTATGATATGGTTCAAATCGGTTAATAACTGCTATATAAACCGATCTGGGGTCTTGACTTCTTGAGCCTCTAGAGTGCGCAATTCTTATCCGATTGGAATGAAATTTTGCACGACGTGTTTTGTTACGATATCCAACAACTGTACCAAGTATGGTTCAAATCGGTCTATAACATATATAGCTGTCATATAAACCGATCTTGGGTCTTGACTTCTTGAGCCTCTAGAGGGCGCAATTCTTATCCAATTTGAATGAATTTTGGCACGTAGTATTTTGTTGTAATATCCAATAACTGTGCCAAATATGGTTCAAATCGGTTCATAACCTGATATAGCTGTCATATAAACAGATCTGGGGACTTGACTTCTTGAGCTTCTAGAGGGCGCAATTCCTATCCGATTTGGCTGAAATTGCCCAAAACGTTTTTATACCCTCCATCATAAGATGGGGGGTATACTAATTTCGTCATTCTGTTTGTAACTACTCGAAATATTCGTCTGAGACCCCATAAAGTATATATATTCATGATCGTCGTGAAATTTTGTGTCGATCTAGCCATGTCCGTCCGTCTGTCCGTCCGTCCGTCCGTCTGTCTGTCGAAAGCACGCTAATTTCCGAAGGAGTAAAGCTAGCCGCTTGAAATTTTGCACAAATACTTCTTATTAGTGTAGGTCGGTTGGTATTGTTAATGGGCCATATCGGTCTATGTTTTGATATAGCTGCCATATAAACCGATCTTGGGTCTTGACTTCTTGAGCCTCTAGAGTGCGCAATTCTTATCCGATTTGAATGAAATTTCGCACGACGTGTTTTGTTATGATACCCAACATCTGTGCCAAGTATGGTTTAAATCGGTCTATAACCTGATATAGCTGCAATATAAACCGATCTTGGGTCTTGATTTCTTGAGCCTCTGGAGGGCACAATTCTTATCCGATTTAAATGAAATTTTGCACGACGTGTTTTGTTATGATATCCAACAACTGTGCCAAGTATGGTTCAATTCGGTCCATAACCTGATATAGCTGTCATATGAACAGATCTGGGGATTTGACTTCTTGAGCTTCTAGAGGGCGCAATTCCTATCCGATTTGGCTGAAATTTTGCATGACGTATTTTATTTTTACTTTCTCAAATAAAATTACTTTGTCAAATAAGGTTCAAATCGGTTCATAACCTGATATAGCTGCCATATAAACCGATCTGGGATCTTGACTTCTGGACCCCTAGAAGTCGCAATTATTATCCGATATGCCTGAAATTGTGTACGACGGATCCTTTCATGACCATCAACAAACGTGTTTATTATGGTCTGAATCGGTCTATAGCCCGATACAGATCCCATATAAATCGTTCTCTCTATTTTATTTCGTGAGCCCCAATGGGCGCAATTGTTATACGAATTGGCTGAAATTTTACACAGGCCTCCAACATATAATTTAATTGTGGTCCGAACCGGACCATATCTTGATATCGTTTTAATAGCAGAGCAACTCTTTTCTTATATCCTTTTTTGCCTAAGAAGAGATGCCGGGAAAAGAACTCGACAAATGCGATCCATGGTGGAGGGTATATAAAATTCGGCCCGGCCGAACTTAGCACGTTTTTACTTGTTATTTATAAGATACGAAGTCATACATTCAAATTGTACTACCCTTTGTTGATATATAAAGAGCAATGTTTTTTTTTTCAAACAGAAATCGTTCAATGAAAGATTGCAGTCATTATCAACACCTCAAAAGAACTTTTTTTTTGTATTTTGTGAACGCATAACCCAAAGGACATTTAGCATTAATGTGAAACCCCATTTGTGCTTGTTTGGAAATGATCTTGACACCGTAAATTTTCATTTGTCCTTTGTCCTTGTCTGAAAGGGAAACATTTTGTTATTGTGGCATGTTCTCCCCGAACTGACTATAAAGACTATAGAACCTCTAGTGTGATTCCTATTGAAGTGATAATGTTAATAATGTTGCATGGACCATGTGTGTTCTTGTGCCTGCTGTTGAAGTGGTTATTGTTGCTGCCTCGCAATCTATTGATGTTGTGAATTCTGTGTGTTTATGTTTTTGCTGACATTAAAACAAATTTATTGATTAATGTTTTGCTAAATGTCATTACCTTAGATGTTCTGTTATGTTGCCGGGCTGCAATTGTGTTTTTGCTTTAGAAATCCGTTTCAATTGAAACTCATAAATTATGTGGAACTCCCTACCCCCTTTCCCTTATTCTTGAGTTTATGGTGCCATGTAGCTGTAGCTGTTGTGATTGGGAAATTTTTGTATTAAAAGTGAAAATGTATCGAGGGTTGGTGTATCATATTCTATCAACAATGCCGTTTTAAAAGGCATTTGTTTTGCTTCTAAAGTGGTTTCGTCGCTTTTTCAATCGTTTCTTGAAGTTTTAAATCAGTTTTTTTTTTTTTTAATTCGTGGAAGAGCCATTAACAGCTGTAACGAATTGTCAACAATATTTAGTTCATTATTTGATTATAAATCAAACGAAAGGTTTTATTGGTCGATTTTTGCAAATGACTTTTGAATGGAATTTAGGGTTCTAAAAGTAGGCGTTTTAAAAAGGCTTTGTGTTATTTGCTATGCTATCTTCTAAACGATTTTTGTTTTGATAACTAACAAGGGGAGTTTAACATTAGATTTATATTTGAAATCGATTGAACAAATATTGCGAAAAAGTCTTACATGGGCAAATAAAACAATGGAAGCTTAAAGCAACCAAGTTAATGAAAAGGAGAAAATGTTATTTCCAGTAAAGCGGTTGACCTCTTCAATTCTCAATTATGCTACATAATTTTTATACCCTCCACCATAAGGTGGGGGGTATACTAATTTCGTCATTCTGATTGTAACTACTCGAAATATTCGTCTGAGACCCTATAAAGTATATATATTCTTGATCGTCGTGAAATTTTATGTCGATCTAGCCATGTCCGTCCGTCTGTCCGTCCGTCCGTCCGTCCGTCTGTCTGTCGAAAGCACGCTAAATTCAGAAGGAGTAAAGCTAGCCGCTTGAAATTTTGCACAAATACTTCTTATTAGTGTAGGTCAGTTGGTATTGTAAATGGGCCATATCGGTCCATGTTTTGATATAGCTGTCATATAAACCGATGTTGGGTCTTGACTTCTTGAGCCTCTAGAGTGCGCAATTCTTATCCGATTGAGATGAAACTTTGCACGACGTGTTTTGTTATGATATCCAACAACTGTGCCAAGTATGGTTCAAATCGGTTTATAACCTGATATAGCTGCCATATAAACCGATCTTTGGTCTTGACTTCCTGAGCCTCTAGAGTGCGCAATTCTTATCCGATTGGAATGAAATTTTGCACGACGTGTTTCGCTATTATATCCAACAATTGTGGCAAGTATGGTTCAAATCGGTGCATAACCTGATATAGCTGCCATATAAACCGATCTTGGGTCTTGACTTCTTGAGCCTCTAGAGTGCGCAATTCTTATCCGATTGGAATGAAATTTTGCACGACGTGTTTCGTTATGATATCCAACAACTGTGCCAAGTATGGTTCAAATCGGTTCATAACCTTATATAGCTGTCATAAAAACCGATCTTGGGCCTTGACTTCTTGAGCCTCTAGAGTGCGCAATTCTTACCCAATTGGGATGAAATTTTGCACGACGTGTTTTGTTATGCTATCCAATAACTGTGCCAAGTATTGTTCACATCGGTCAATAACCTGATATACCTGCCATATAAACCGATCTTGGGTCTTGACTTCTTGAGCCTCTAGAGTGCGCAATTCTTATCCGATTTGAATGAATTTTTGCACCAAGTATTTCGTTATAATATCCAACAACTGTGTCAAGTATGGTTGAAATCGGTCCATAAGCTGATATAGCTCTCATATAAACAGATCTGGGGATTTGACTTCTTGAGCTTCTAGAGGGCGCAATTCCTATCCGATTTGGCTGAAATTTTGCATGACGTATTTTATTTTTACTTTCAACAACTGTGCCAAGTATGGTTCAAATCGGTCCATAACCTGATATAGCTGCCATATAAACCGATCTGGGATCTTGACTTCTTGACCCCTAGAAGTCGCAATTATTATCTGAAATTTTGTACGACGGATCCTCTCATGACCATCAACAAACGTGTTTATGATGGTCTGAATCGGTCTATAGCCCGATACAGATCCCATATAAATCGTTCTCTCTATTTTATTTCGTGAGCCCCAATGGGCGCAATTCTTATACGAATTGGCTGAAATTTTACACAGGTCTCCAAGATATAATTTATTTGTGGTCCGAACCGGACCATATCTTGATATCGTTTTAATAGCAGAGCAACTCTTTTCTTATATCCTTTTTTGCCTATGAAGAGATGCCGGGAAAAGAAGTCGACAAATGCGATCCATGGTGGAGGGTATATAAGATTCGGCCCGGTCGAACTTAGCACGCTTTTACTTGCTTTTTGCCTAAGAAGAGATGCCGGGAAAAGAACCCGACAAATGCGACCCATGGTGGAGGGTATATAAGATTCGGCCCGGCCGAACTTAGCACGCTTTTACTTGTTTAATACTCACAACCCCCTTTGTGGTCATCTATAATTTCCTGCACTTCGGGTCTGATCCTAATCTCTGTGGCTCCGCACCCAGAACAGGTGAATTTTGAAATGTGTTCAGAGATCTGCTACAGTCGAGGGCGGTTCTTCAATAAAGACATACGTTTTCATACGAGATGGATTTATATTGGAGCTATATCAGGTTAATGACCGATTCATCAACTGTACTTGGCACAAGTGTTAGAAGTCATAGTGAAATACCACATACAAAATTTCAGCCAAATCGGATGAAAATTGCGACTTTCAGTGGCTAAAGAAGACAAATCGGGAGATCGGCTTATATGGGAGCTATACCCAAATTTGACCCGATAGGACTCATTGCAATTTCCAATGACCTACATCAATTAAAAGAATCTGCGCAAAATTTCAAGCAGCTAGCTTTACGCGTTCGGCCTCTATCGTGATTTCGAAAGACGAACGGACGAACATGGCAAGATCAAATCAGAATGTGGAGACGAATCCGAATATATATACTTTATGGGGTCGCAGATCGTTATTTCTGGGTGTTACAAACGGAATGACAAGGTTGGTATACCGTCATCCCAGGGACGTAGCCAGGATTTTATTTTGGGGGGCCCTCCCCACATATTATCAAATTGCCTAAATTCTTCTGTTACTGTGAAATCGGTAAAGATACCTCAATTTTTGTATACCCACCACCGAAGGATGGGGGTATATTCATTTTGTCATTCCGTTTGCAACACATCGAAATATCCATTTCCGACCCTATAAAGTATATATATTCTTGATCAGCGTAAAAATCTAAGACGATCTAGACATGTCCGTCCGTCTGTCTGTTGAAATCACGCTACAGTCTTTAAAAATAGAGATATTGAGCTGAAATTTTGCACTGGTTCTTTTTTTGTCCATAAGCAGGTTAAGTTCGAAGATGGGCTATATCGGACTATATATTGATATAGCCCCCATATAGACCGATCCGCCGATTTAGGGTCTTAGGCCCATAAAAGCCACATTTATTATCCGATTTTGTTGAAATTTGGGACAGTGAGTTGTGTAAGCCCATTCGACATCTTCTGTCAATTTGGTTCAGATCGCATTTGGTGCAGATTTAGATATAGCTGCGATATAGACCGATCCTCCGATTTAGAGTATTAGGCCAATAAAAGCCATATTTATTATCCGATTTTGCTGAAATTTGGGACAGTGAGTTGTCTTAGGCCCTTCGACTTCCTTCGTTAAATTGGCCCAGATCGGTTCAGAATTGGATATAGCTGCCATATAGACCGATCCTCCAGTTTAGGGTCTTAGGCCCACAAAAGCCACATTTATTATCCGATTTTGATGAAATTTGGGAAATTTGGCCCTTCGACATCCTTTGTCAATTTGGCTTAGATCGGTCCAGATTTGGATATAGCTGCCATATAGACAGATCCTCCGATTTAGGGTATAAGGCCCATAAAAGCCACATTTATTGTCCGATTTTGCTGAAATTTGGGACAGTGAGTTGTGTAAGGCGCGTCGACATCCTTCGTTAATTTGGCCCAGATCGGTTCAGATTTGGATATAGCTGCCATATAGACCGATCCTCCAGTTTAGGGTCTTAGGCCCACAAAAGCCACATTTATTATCCGATTTTGATGAAATTCGGGACAGTGAATTGTGTAAGGCCCGCCGACATCCTTCGTTAATATGGCTCAGATCGGTTCAGATTTGGATATAGCTGCCATATAGATGGATCCTCCGATTTATGGTGTAAGGCCCATAATCCGATTTTGTTGATTACATTTTTCATTAGCGCTCATTTTTGCTCTCAATCAGTTTTTTTGATTTCATTAAGACTATTGGTTTTAAATGACATTATTTTCATAAAATTTTACACAAACAAACTGTAATATTTTCAACTATAATTGTCAAATATTTCAAAAAAAAAAAGAAAGTTGAACAGTTTTTATGAAGAACCATCTAAATTCTGCTTAAATGATGTCGTCAATTTCTTCTTCGAACCTTATTAAAATTTATCGAAAATCCGTTTTTGATGGAAAAGATGTCCGGTAAAAATTTAATCCAACTATAGTCGTATATGCTTATGATTTCCATCATGTCCTTATAAATCCTAAAATTTTCCTAATTTGTTGGAGATAAAATAAGAAAAAGTTTTTTTTTTTTGCCTGTTAGAGCGAAGATCATTTAATTTCACAATTTTTCGGTTTGTTTCTCTTTCGAGACGAGCTCAACGATCGAAGTTTCGAATGGCCGGGATTCGGACCTAAGCATACGAAGCAAAGCGATAGTCGTTGTCTTGTATTCTAAGCCATTAATACAACATCCAAATGATGCACACAAATGACATGTGTTTGCCACGGAAGTTAAGTAGTCGTAAAGAAAAAAATTCTACTACCACAAAGTAAATACAGCTAGTGTGAAAGGTACGAAAGGTATATAAGTACGACTTACCAATGTGTGGCCGATGAGTTACTCTAAACAAATGACGAAACGCGTCCCATAGTAGTTGGTGTGTGTGGTGATCTCTTGCTTTCCTTTTTCATTGCAAAAATCTTCAATCATCGAGCTCGTCTCAAAAGAGAAACAAAACGAAAAATTACTAGTCATTCTTTGAAAAAGTTTTTTAGACTAACAGGATTAAATTTCAATTAAAATATAAAACGAGTATCAAAAGCAAATTCATACAAAATTGTCTTGGAAAATTTTTTGTTAAAAGTTAGTCTTTTGGAACAAAGTTTATAAAAAAATCTTTTGCCAAGAACATTCCATGAAGATTTTGGCTTAAATAAACTTTTTTTTAACTTTTCGTTTTAAACAATCACAAAAAATGTATCTTTTATAGAAATTTCAATGCATTAACCTATTAACGACGAAAAATACCCAGGATTGGGCTGCCTTAGAAAAATTCTAGCTTGAGTTAGGAAAGAGGTATCGTAATGAAATTTGGATTGGGGTAAAGTGAACGACTGAAACCAATTAAAACAATATTTCACGTCATGTTTTGGCGGAAAATTGGCTTGCCGAAAGACGGAAATTTTGTATATCCCAAAAATCAAACGAAAAAATTTCCCAAAATTCTAGGGGTGAGATTTCTGGAATCCGTTTTACGTCTTGTTGCATTTGATGGTTTCTATGTTAAAAACAAGTAAAAGTGTGCTAAGTTCGGCCGGGCCGAATCTTATATACCCTCCACCATGGATCGCATTTGTCGAGTTCTTTTCCCGACATATCTTCTTAGGCAAAAAAAAAAGGATATAAGAAAAGATTTCCTCTGCTATTAAAGGGATATCAAGATATGGTCTGGCTTGGACCACAATTAAATTATATGTTGGAGACCTGTGTAAAATGTTAGCTAATTCCAATAAGAACTGCGCCCTTTGGGGGCTTAAGAAGAAAAGTAGAGAGATCGATTTATATGGGAGCTGTATCATGCTATAGACCGATTCAGACTATAATAAACACGTATGTTGATGATCATGAGAGGATCAGTCGTACAAAATTTCAGGCAAATCGGATAATAATTGAGACCTCTAGAGGCTCAAGAAGTCAAGATCCCAGATCGGTTTATAGGGCAGCTATATGAGGTTATGAACCGATTTGAACCTTATTTGACACAGTTGTTGAAAGTAAGAATAAAATATGTCTTGCAAAATTTCAGCCAAATCGGATGAGAATTGCGCCCTCTAGAGGCTCAAGAAGTCAAGACCCAAGATCGGTTTATATAACAGCAATATCAAGTTATGAACGAATTTAGACCATACTTGGCACAGTTGTTGAATATCATAACAAAACACGTTGTGTAAAATTTCATTCCAATCGGATAAGAATTGCGCACTCTAGAAGCTCAAGAAGTCAAGACCCAAGATCGGATTATATGGCAGCTATATCAGGTTATGGACCGATTTGAACCATATTTGGCACAAATGTTGTATATCATAACAAAACATGTCGTGCAAATTTCATCCCAATCGGATAAGAATTGCACACTCTAGAGGCTCGAGAAGTCAAGACCCAAGATCGGTTTATATGGTAGCTATATCAAAACATGAACCGCTATGGCCCATTTACAATACCAACCGACCTACACTAATAAGAAGAATTCGTGCAAAATTTCAAGCGGCTAGCTTTACTCCTTCGGAAGTTAGCGTGCTTTCGACAGACAGACGGACGGACGGACGGACGGACAGACGGACGGACATGGCTAGATCGACATAAAATTTCGAAATAACAGTAATGACGAAATTAGTATACCCCCCATCCTATGGTGGAGGGTATAATAAAATTCTGTGCAAAGTTTCAGCTCAATATCTCTATTTTTAAAGACTATGGCGTGAAGTCAACAGACAGACGGTCGGACATGGCTAGATAGACTTAGATTTTTACGACGATCAAGAATATATATACCTTATGGGGTCGAAAATTAATATTTTGATGTGTTGCAATAGGAATGACAAAATCAATATACTCCCATCTATTGGAGGTGGTTATAAAAAGCGATAACCGAAAAGTTTATGAATTTAGTATTCAGCAGCCACTTTTAACGCTAATCGACATCGTTAAAATCAGCTGTTTTCGTTAACGAATAGAAAATCGTCAACCAAACAAGTAAAAAGGCGTTAAGTTCGGTCGGGCCGAACTTTGGATACCCACCACCTCGGGAATATATGTAAACCACCTTTCGTCAAATCCGGGGAAAAATGCATACCTTATGACCCATAGCAGATATAGCGAAATATGTTCCGATTTGGAACAAATACTAATAAGTAAAAGTCATTGTTCAACTGTATAAAACAAAATTTTGCTCTTTTTAGTAGCTATATCTAAAAATAAACCGCTCTGAACCATAAACGACACGGATGTCGAAAAGCCTAACATACATCACTGTGTCAAATTTCATTGAAATCGGATTATAAATGCGCCTTTTATTGAGCAAAGGCTTTTCATCAAGATATATGTCTATATGGCAGCTAAATCCAAATCTGGACCGATTTCGCCCAAGTTTCAGATAAATGTCGAAGAGCTTAACACAACTCACTCTCCCAAATTTCAGCGAAATCGGGCAATTAATGCGCCTTGTATGGCCCCAAAACCTTAAATCAAGAGATTGGTCTATATTGCAGCTATATCCAAATCTGGACCGATCTGAGCCAAATCGAAAAATAATATCGAAAGTTTCATCACAACTGACTGTCCCAAATTTCGGCGAAATCGGACAATAAATGCGCCTTTTATGGGCTCAAAACCTCAAATCGAGAGATCGGTCTATATGGCAGCTATATCCAAATCTGAACCAATCTGAGCCAAATTGACAAAGGGCCTAAGACAACTCACTGTCCCAAATTTCAGCAAAATCGGATAATAAATGTGGCTTTTATAGGTCTAAGACCCCAAATCGGAGGATCGGTCTATATGGCAGCTATATCCAAATCTGTACCGATCTGGGCCAAATTAACGAAGGATGTCAAAGGGGCAAAGACAACTCACTGTCCCAAATTTCAGCAGAATCAGATAATAAATGTGGCTTTTATGGGCCTAAGACCCCAAATCGGAGGATCGGTCTATATGGCAGCTATATCCAAATCTGGACCGATCTGAACCAAATTAGCAAAGGATGTCGAAGGGCCTAAGACAACTGACTGTCCCAAATTTCAGCGAAATCGGATAGTAAATGTGGCTTTTATGGGCAGTCATATCCAAATCTTGACCGATCTGAGCCAAGATGACGGAGGATGTTAAGGGGCCTAACACAACTCACTGTCCCAAATTTCAGCAAAATCAGATAATAAATGTGGCTTTTATGGGTCTACGACCCTAAATCGGTGGATCGGTCTATATGGGGGCTATATCTAGATAGAGTCCGATTTGGGCCATATTCGAACTTAACCTGCTTTTAGACAAAAAAATAATCTGTGCTTAATATCTCAATTTTTGAAGACTGTAGCGTGATTTCAACAGACAGACGGACGGACATGTCTAGATCGTCTTAGATTTTTACGCTGATCAAGAATATATATACTTTATAGGGTCGGAAATGGATATTTCGATGTGTTGCAAACGGAATGACAAAATGAATATACCCCCATCCTTCGGTGGTGGGTATAATTAAGCATCAAGCCGTTGGATTTGTTACAGGCGTATCCTCCTGCAGAGATAAAGAAGGAAATCTGGTAACTGACACAGATAGCATGATGAGGATATGGAAAGAACATTTTACCCAACTGCTAGTGTCCGATGTTGGCGGCGAAGAGGATACCGCAGAAACAATCCCTGATGATGGTATAGAATGTTTACCTCCTAGTCAGAATGAGGTGCAAGTAGCAGTAACCTGACTAAAGAACAACAAGGCAGCAGGAGTCGACGGGTTACCCGCTGAACTATTTAAGACCGGAGGCGACACGCTGATAAGGCGTATGCATCAGCTTATCTGCACAATCTGGCTAGAAGAACGCATACCCGATGATTGGAACCTCAGCATACTATGTCCCGAACACAAAAAAGGAGACAAGACGGAATGTGTCAACTACAAAAGGGATAAGTCTCCTCCCCATCGCATTCAAGATACTTTCAAGCGTACTGTGTGAAAGATTAAAACCTAAGGTCAACGAGATAATTGGGCCCTATCAATGCGGCTTTAGACCTGGTAAATCCATTCTGAACCATATATTCACACTGCGCTAAAGACCCGAGAAGGACAAATCAAAACCTAAAATCTCTTTGTTGACTACAAATCCGCTTTCGATACACCTTTGCGTTCAAAGGCATTTCAAGCCATGTCTGAGTTTGGTATCCCTGCAAAATTAATGAGACTCTGTAGGATGACACTTGCTGATACGCGTTCCTCAGTAAGAATAAGAAAGAATCTCTCGGAAGTATTTAATACCAAACGAGGTTTCAGACAAGGAGACAGCCTATCGTGTGATCTCTTTAATAGAAATTTTGCACTAATAATTAATATTGATGTAGGTCGTTGGGGATTGCAAATCGGGCCATATCGGTTCAGATTTAGATATAGCTCCCATATAAACCTATCTCCCGATTTGACGAAATTTCAGTCAAATCAGGTGTAAAATTAGGCTCCTAAGACCTGAAGAAATCAAATCTTCGGATTGGTTTATAAAGGAGCTATATCTATTTATAGACCGATTCGGATCGAACTTGGCATGCATATTTGAATTCATCGCTCAATTTTTTGTTCTATGGTTCCGCATAACTTACCTTGCCAGGCTAAGGTATAAATACCACCCTTACCTCCTGCTAGGGTTTCGAAGTATATGCAAGTCCTAGGCACGTTGTGCAAAATATTGGCCAGATGGGTTGCCAGATAGTCGACCTCCTTCTGTAGTAAAACTGGAAATATTCCATCAGGTTGGGGTGACTTAAATGGTTGGAATCTCCTCAAGGTTTCCTTTACTATTAATTCTGCAATGATAAGCCTTCGATTAACCTCATTATTCCGCTGTCTACGGGAGTCCCGTCGTATCCCGTGGAAAATGATTTCTTATCAAAAGCCTTAACAAGTACGCTCTCACTCCCATGTCTTCTACTAACCTTTAAGTTTGGACATAAACTTTTTTATCTTGCCGTTTTGCCGTTCCGATAATCTTATTGTATTCTTTGAGCCATATAATACAGATTCTAATAAACTTACGATTTTTTACGACGTGCTCTGTTATAAAGTCTGCAGATCACTTTCCCAATATTGCGAATCTCCCCGGCCGGGGGAGAGTTCTTCTTGGGCCGATTTCTCTTCTCGAGACCTCTAAAAGACCCCTCTAGTGTAGACCCCAGTAGTGCTTGTACAATCAAAATTATCTTATTTAAAAATTATCTAAATTACCTTATTATCTAGGCCCAATAAGTCCAATCGGGGTATCGGTTTATATAAATCTGAACGGATAAGGCCCATTTGCTATCCCCAACGACCTACATCAATGAAAAGTTATCGTGCAAAATTGTAAGCTGTTAGCTTTATGGACGACAGACGAACGGACTGTCGAATGTCGAGACGATCCAGACGTAGTTGTCAATCACAATTTTAAAATTCTCTGTACAATAATGACATCATGAAAGGCAATACGCATAGGCTCCACTTATGTTTCAGCCAACATCTTGCCTTTCATTCAAGACATTTTAAGTCCGTTGTTTCAGTTCAAGAACTAATCCATAAGTCATTAAAATTTTCCATTTTACCGAAACATTTAAAATAATAATTTTTTCTAGAAAAGCTCATTCCAGCGTCACAGCTACTGTCTTATTTGAAATCAATATCACTTTCCAATGTCTTCACATATTAGGCATTTGATTTTATTCAATACAATATGTCGCATCTAAATTGTGTGTGAATTATTGGGAAAAAGGAAGAGAATTATAAAATCAGAACAGCAAGAGTTTGCACAATACAAACAATTCAATATGAGAGCATTCGAGTACATTGCTGTCAAGTCACCAAAGCAAGCAATTCAAAGCTCGGGCAAGAAGTATTGACAAAAAAAAAAGGAAAACAGACGAAGAGCATGCTAAAAAAAAAACACTCAAGCCGAATTCATTTGTTGCCGTATATGTGAGCCCCGGTTTAGCTGTCAAATAGAAATTGATCGATTGCAAGAAAATGCCTTCATTGATAAATACACAATAAATCATTGTGTAATTTATAGTTGCTACGCGCAAATAGCAGTAAACGACATTTAAGGTGACTTACCATAATTTCACGCTCCAACAATATAACACTGTATAGCAGCCAGCACTGGTAGTGGCTATGGCAACAGCATCAGCCAACACAAACTACTAGCGGCAGCAGCAGAAAAAAATTACCAGCAGTAAACATCACCAGTGTATGTTCTGCCAGAGTAGCAACATTTAGCATTAGATCACCATCAAACAACAACCACACCATCCATATCGAGCTCATCAACGGCTAGATAGCTAGCCTCAATCACAAAACATCTAAGCAGCATCAGTAAGTTGGTCAAGAAGAGACACTCTGAAAAATAAACAAGTAAAAGCGTGCTAAGTTCGGCCGGGCCGAATCTTACATACCCTCCACCATAGATCGCATTTGTCGAGTTCATCTCCCGGCATCTCTTCTTAGGCAAAAAAGGATATAAGAAAAGATTTGCTCTGCTATTAGAGCGATATCAAGATATGGTCCGGTATAAAATTTCAGCCAATTCGAATAAGAATTGCCCCCTTTGGGGGCTCAAGAAGTAAAATAGAGAGATCGATTTATATGGGAGCTGTATCGAGCTATAGACCGATTCAGACCGTAATAAACACGTATGTTGATGGTCATGAGAAATCCGTCGTACAAAATTTCAGGCAAATCGGATATTAAATGCGACCTTTAAAGGCTCAAGAAGTCAAGTCCCCAGATCTGTTTATATGACAGCTATATCAGGTTATGAACCGATTTGAACCACACTTGGCACAAATGTTGGATATCATAACAAAAAACGTCGTGCAAAATTTCATTCAAATCGGATAAGAATTGCGACCTCTAGAGGCTCAAGAAATCAAGACCCAAGATCGGTTTATATGGCAGCTATATCAGGTTATGGACCGATTTGAACTATACTCGGCACAGTTGTTGGATATCGTAACAAAACACGTCGTGCAAAATTTCATTCCAATCGGATAAGAATTGCGCACTCTAGAGGCTCAAGAAGTCAAGATCGGTTTATATGGCATCTATATCAGGTTATGAACCGATTTGAACCATACTTGGCACAGTTGTTGGATATCATAACAAAATACGTCGTGGAAAATTTCATTCCAATCGGATAAGAATTACGCACTCTAGAGGCTCAAGAAGTCAAGAACCAAAATCGGTTTATAAGGCAGCTATATCAGGTTATTAACCGATTTGCACCATACTTGGCACAGTTGTTGGATATCATAACAAAATATGTCATGCGAAATTTCACATCAATCGGGTAAGAATTGCGACCTCTAGAGGCTCAAGAAGTCAAGACCCAAGATCGGTTTATATGGCAGCTATATCAGGTTATTAAGCGATTTGAACCATACTTGGCACAGTTGTTGGATATCAAAACAAAACATGTCGTGCGAAATTTCATTCCAATCGGGTAAGAATTGCGCACTCTAGAGGCTCAAGAAGTCAAGACCCAAGATCGGTTTATATGGCAGCTATATCAAAACATGGACCGATATGGCCGTTAAGTTCGGCCGGGCCGAACTTTGGATACCCACCACCTCGGGTATATATGTAAACCACCTTTCATCAAAATTCGGTGAAAATTTCATACCTTATACTCATATACCTCATACCGATCTGTACTATATACGACACGGATGTCGAAAAGCCGAACATAAGTCACTGTGTCAAATTTCAGTGAAATCGGATTATAAATGAGCCTTTTATGGGTCCAAGACTTTAAATCGAGATATCGGTCTACATGGCAGCTATATCCAAATCTGGACCGATTTGGGCCAAGTTGCATAAACATGCCGAAGAGCCTAACACTAAGCACTGTACCAAATTTCGGCGAAATCGGACAATAAATGCCTTTTTTATGGGCCCTAAACCTTAAATCCAGAGATCGGTCTATATGGCAGCTATATTCAAATCTGGACCGATCTGCGCAAAATTGAAGAAGGACGTCGAAGAGCCCAACCAAACTCACTCTCTCAAATTTCAGCGGCATCGGACAAGAAATGCGTCTTTTATGGCCCCAAAACCTAAAACATAGATATCGGTCTATATGGCAGCTATATCCAAATCTGGACTGATCTGTGCGATATTGCAGAAGTATGTCAATGGGCTTAACTTAACTCACTGTTCCAAATTTCGGCGACATCGGACAATAAATGAGCATTTTATGGGCCCAAAACATAAATCAGGAAATCGGTCTATATGGCAGCTATATCCAAATTTGAACCGATCTGGACCAAATTGAAGAAATATGTCAAAGGGCCTAACACAACTCAAATTTCAGCAAAATCGGATAATGAATGTGGCTATTATGGGCCTTACACCATAAATCGGAGGATCGATCTATATGGCAGCTACATCCAAATCTGAACCGATCTGAACACAATTCACTGCCCCGAATTTCATCAAAATCGGGTAATAAATGTGGCTTTTGTGGGCCTAAGACCCTAAACCGGAGGATCGGTCTATATGGCAGCTATATCCAAATCTGAACCGATCTGGACCAAATTAAAAAGACATGTCAAAGGTTCTAAGACAACTCAATGTCCCAAATTTCAGCAAAATCGGACGATAAATGTGGCTTTTATGGGCCTTAGACCCTAAATCGGAGGATCGGTCTATATGGCAGCTATATCCAAATTTAGACCGATCTGGGCCAAATTGACAAAGGATGTCGAAGGGCTCAACGCAACTCACTGTCCCAAATGTCAGCAAAATCGGATAATAAATGTGGCTTTTATGGGCCTAAGATCATAAATCGGAGGATCGGTCTATAGGGCAGCTATATCCAAATCTGAACCGATCTGGGCCAAATTAACGGAGGATGTCGAAGGGCCCAACGTTACCCACTGCCCCACATTTCAGCAAAATCGCATAATAAATGTGGCTTTTATGGGCCTTAGACCCTAAATCGGCGGATCGATCTATATGGCAGCTTATATCCAAATCTGAACCCATCTGAGTCATATTGACGGAGGATGTTGAGGCTTAAGACAACTCACTGTTCCGAATGTCAGCAAATCGGAATAAAATCGGACTATAATGGGACTTTATAGGACCTAAATCGGAGGATCGGTCTATAGGGAGCTATATCCATAATCTGAACCGCTGAGCAAATTGACGAAGGATGTCGAAGGGCCTAACACAACTCACTGTCCCAAATTTCAGCGAAACCGGATAATAAATGTGGCTTTTATGGGCCACAATATATTAGTCCGATATAGCCCATCTTCGAACTTAACCTGCTTATGGACAAAAAAAGACTCTGTGCAAAGTTTCAGCTCAATATCTCTATTTTTAAAGACTGTAGCGTGATTTCAACAGACAGACGGACGGACATGTCTAGATCGTCTTAGATTTTTACGCTGATCAAGAATATATATACTTTATAGGGTCGGAAATGGATATTTCGATGTGTTGCAAACGGAATGATAAAATGAATATACCCCCAATCCTTCGGTGGAGGGTATAAAAAGTATATTTGATTAAAGTTTATTCTAAGTTTCATTAAAAATGCATTTACTTTCTTTTAAAAATACGCAATTACTTTTTGGGCAACCCAATATTATATTATAACTACTATATCCGTAATTATATCTTAATAGGGACTGGTCTCTATCATATTTATTCAAGTCCCGAGATCTTACTTTCATGGTATTAAGACGATAAATTGGGGAGATCGGTCTATATGACTGCGATATCTTTTTTTGGATTTGTTTTTGATTTGACTCATTACGGTCGGATGTCGAGAGGATTAAACCAACTCACTGTTTCAAATGTCGACGAAATCGTGTAATAAATGAGACAGGCACTTCAGACACTTAATCGGCATATCGTCTACATGACAGCTATATCTAATTACATTCCTATTGTCTGTCCGTCTGCTGTCAGTCTGTCCTTATTAATTTGTGTTCAAACTACAGATCACAGTTTTATCACAGTTTTCATCCGATAGTCTTCGAATTTGGTACAGGCATGTTTTTCGACCCAAAGACCAAGCCTATTGAAATTAGAAAATATTGCTTGAGATTTAAATATAATTTCCATATATATGTTCGTCCGATTTGCTGTTGTAATGCAAAACAAGAAAAAAGGCGTTAAGTTCGGCCGGGCCGAACTTTGGATACCCACCACCTCGGGTATATATGTAAACCACCTTTCGTCAAAATCCGGTGAAAACTGCATACCTTATGTCCCATAGCAGTTATATCGAAATATGTTCTGATTTGGACCAAATACTAATAAGTACAGTAGCTATATCTAACAAGTAAAAAGGCGTTAAGTTCGGCCGGGCCGAACTTTGGATACCCACCACCTCGGGTATATATGTAAACCACCTTTCGTAAAAATCCGGTGCAAAACTCATAACTTATGTCCCATAGCAGAAATATGTGGAGGGGCTTAACTTAACTCTTTGTCCCAAATTTCGGCAACATCGGACAATAAATGCGCTTGTTATGGCCCCAAAACCTAAAACCGAGAGATCTGTCTCTATGGCAGCTATATCCAAATCTGGACCGATCTGTGCGATAATGCAAAGGTATGTCAAGGGGCTTAACTTAACTTACTGTCCCAAATTTCGGCGACAACGGACAATAAATGCGCCTCTTAATGGCCTAAGACCCCAAATTGGAGGATCGGTCTATATGGCAGCTATTTCCAAATCTGAACCGATCTGAGTCATATTGACGGAGGATGTTGAAGGGCCTAAGACAACTCACTGTCCCGAATTTCAGCAAAATCGGATAATAAATGTAGCTTTTATGGGCCTAAGACCCTAAATAGGAGGATCGGTTTCTTTGGCAGCTATATCCAAATATGGACCGATCTCAGCCAAATTGACGGAGGATGTCGAAGAGCCTAACTCAACTCACTGTCCCAAACTATAGTAAAATCGGATAATAAATGTGGCTTTTATGGACCTAAGACCCTAAATCGGCGGATCGATCTATATGGCAGCTATATCCAAATCTGAACCCATCTGAGTCATATTGACGGAGGATGTTGAAGGGCCTAAGACAACTCACTGTCCCGAATTTCAGCAAAATCGGATAATAAATGTGGCTTTTATGGGTCTAAGACCACAAATCGGCGGATCGGTCTATATGGCAGCTATATCTAAATCTGGACCGATCTGAGCCAAATTGACGAAGGATGTCGAAGGGCCTAACACAACTCACTGTCCTAAATTTCAGCAAAATCGAATAATAAATGTGGCTTTTATTGGCTTTAGACCCTAAATCGGCGGATCGGTCTATATGGCAGCTATATCCAAATCTGAACCGATCTGGACCAAATTAAAGAAACATGTCAAAGGGTCTAAGACAACTCACTGTCGCAAATTTCATCGAAATCGGACCATAAATGTGGCTTTTATGGGCCTTAGACCCTAAATCGGCGGATCGGTCTATATGGGGCCTATATCAGGATATAGTCCGATATAGCCCATCTTCGAACTTAACCTGCTTATGGACAAAAAAATATTCTGTGCAAAATTTCAGCTCAATATCTCTATTTTTAAAGACTGTAGCGTGATTTCAACAGACGGACGGACAGACGGACGGACATGTCTAGATCGTCTTAGATTTTTACGCTGATCAAGAATACATATACTTTATAGGGTCGGAAATGGATATTTCGATGTGTTGCAAACGGAATGACAAAATGAATATACCCCCATCCGTCGGTGGTGGGTATAATAAAAATAAACCGATGTACGACATGGATATCGAAAATCCTACCATAAGTCACTGTATCAAATTTCAATTAAATCGGATTATAAATGCGCCTTTTATGGGGCCAAGACTTTGAGTCGAGATATCGGTCGACATAGCTGCTATATCCAAATCTGGACCAATTTGGGCCAAGATGCAGAAAAATGTCGAGGAGCCTTACACAAAGCACTGTCCCAAATTTCATCAAAATCGGATAATAAATGTGGCTTTTATGGGCCTTAGACCCTAAATCGGAGGATCAGTCTATATGGCAGCTATATCCAAATCTTGACCGATCTTGGCCAAATTGACGAAGGATGTCGAAGGGCCTAACACAACTCACTGTCCCAAATTTCAGCAAAATCGGATAATAAATGTAGCTTTTATGGGCCTAAGACCCTAAATCGGAGGATCGGTCTGTCTTTTGAAATTTCCACTTCTAGAGTCACTTTTATTCAGGTCCCGCGAACTCATACACAAGTAACAGTTTCAGCGAAGTCAGGCTTTTTATGGGATTTATATGGCAGCTTTATCTATATAGTTAGATCTGGATCATATTTGGGTTGGATGTTGGAAGACTTAAAACAACTCACTGTTTCCAATTTCAATGAAGTCGGGTTATAAATAAAGCTTATCCTAAAGATATCTTCCGATCTTAACAGTGTGTGGGTCAGATGGCGGGAATCTTAAGACAACGATTCAAATTTCTGCAAAATCGGGTAATAAACAAAGTTTTTATGGGCTGCAGACCCTAAATCGTCAGATCAATTTATATGACAGCAACATATGTATGGAATCCGACCTAAACTATCGGGTAATACATGCAGCTTTTATGAGCTTTACACCCTTAAACACCAGGTCGGTCTATTGTATATGACAGATGTCAGGGTCCTTCAAATTGTTCACTGTTTCATGTTTCAGCGAAATAGGGTAATAACTAAAGCTTTTATGTGATTCAGACCCAAAATCGGCAGACCAATCTATTTGATAGCTATATCTACAATAAATATAGTTCAATCTGAACCATATTTGGGTCGGAAGACTGGAGGCTTAGAACAACTCAATGTTCCAAATTTTCCAAATTTCAGCAAAATCGGGTAATAAAAGCAGTTTTTATGGGCTTAAGCCTAGATCGTCAGATCGGTCTATATCGCCGTTATATCCAAATATGTTCCGATTTGATCCGTTCAAGAACTAGCCCTGCGTGCAGCAAAAAGACGTATCTGTGCCAAAGTACAGCTCAATATCTCAATTTTTGAAGGCTGCAGATAAAAAATCCAGCTTTTATGGTCTTAACACTCTTACCCGGCAGATCGCTCTATATAGCAGCTATGTCCAAATATAGTCCGATCTAAGCCATATTCGGATCAGGTGTCGGGAGGCTCATAACAACTCAATGTTCCAAATTTCAGCGAAATCGGGTAATAAAGCAGTTTTTAAGGGCTTAAGACCCTTAATCGTCCGATCGGTCTATATGGCAGTTATATCCAAATATGGTCCGATTTGGCCCGTTGAAGAACTAACCCTGCGTGCAGCAAATAGACGTATCCGTGCCAAAGTTAAGCTCAATGTCTTAATTTTTTGAAGGCTGCAGAGTGATTATAACAGACGCACGGACTTCGTTAAATCGCCTTAAAATTTTACGACGAATATCTACACTTTGTAGGGTCTGAAAGGATATTTCGATGTAATGCAAATGGTATGACTAATCGAGTATACCCCCTATCCTATTGTGGAGGGTATAATGATGGCCGATTTAAGTTTGTGCTGAATGATAAGGACCTCCATTTTATTGTCCGCCACGAACTGCCACATATAAGATTTATATACCCACCACCGAAAGATGAAGGTATATTCATTTTGCCATTCCGTTTGCAACACATCGAAATATCCATTTCCGACCCTATAAAGTATATATATTCTTGATCAGCGTAAAAACCTAAGACGATCTAGACATGTCCGTCTGTCTGCCCGTCTGTCTGTTGAAATCACGCTACAGTCTTCAAAAATAGAGATATTGAGCTGAAACTTTGCACAGATTCTTTTTTTTTTCTCCGTAAGCAGGTTAAGTTCGAAGATGGGCCATATCGGACTATATCTTGATATAGCCCCCATATAGACCGATCCGCCGATTTAGGGTCTTAGGCCCATAAAAGCCACACTTATTATCTGATTTTGCTGAAATTTGGTACAGTGAGTTGTATTGGGCCCTTCGACATCCATCGTCAATTTGGCTCAGATCGGTTCAGATTTGGATATAGCTGCCATATAGAACGATCCTCCGATTTATGGTCTTAGGCCCATAAAAGCCACATTTATTATCCGATTTTGCTGAAATTTGGGACAGTGAGTTCTTTTAGCCCCTTCGACATCCGGTCCAGATCGGCCATATAGACCGATCTGTCGATTTATGATCTTAGGCCCATTAAAGCCACATCAATTATCCGATTTCGCTGAAAGTTGGAACAGTAAGTTATGTTAGAACTCTCGACATCCTTATTAAATTGTTCAGTTCAGATTTGGATATAGCTGCCATAAAGACCGATCTGCCGATTTAAGGTCTTAGGCCCATTAAAGCCACATCAATTATCCGATTTCACTGAAAGTTGAAACGGTAAGTTATGTTAGAACTCTCGACATCCTTATTAAATTTGCCACTGTTCAGCTCAGATTCGGATATAGCTGCCATATTAACCAATCTCCCGATAGAAGGTCTTGGGCCCAAAAAAAGCGCCGATAGTGTCAGTTAACTGAAAATTGGGATTATGAGTTATGTAAGGCTCCTTTAAGACCAATAAAAGGCGTATGTATTGTCCCATTTCGCTGAAATTTGGATCAATTAGTTGTGTAAGGCTCAAATTTGGTACAGCGAGTAACATTAGGACCCTCCATATCCTTGTTACATTTGGTCCAGATTGGTCCAAATTTGAATATAGATGTCATGTATGACGATGTAACGATTTAAGGTCTTGGGCCGTTAATAGGTGCATTTATTGTCTGATTTTGCCGAACTTTGAGAATAAGAGTTTAACTAGGCCCCTCGACATCCTTGTTTAATTTGGCCCAGATCGGTCTAGATTTTGATGTAGTTGCCATTAATACCGATCTCCCAATTTAAGATCTAGGGCCGATTTCGCTAAAATTTGGGACAGTGCTTTCGTCAGGCCCCATCCATCCTTGTTAAATTTGGTCCAGATCGGTATAGATTTGGATATATATACCGCTCGTGCAATTTAAGACCTTGGGCCAATTATAAGCGATCTTTTTTGGCTTCAATACCCTATAGCGGAAGATCGGTCGGTCAATAGGGCAGGAATATCTAAATATAGTCCGATCTGAACCACACTTCACAGAAATGGAATGGGGTACTACCAGAGCTCACTGTGCTAAATTTCATCGAAATCGGATGAAAAGTTACCAATTTATTGCCTCAAAACTTTAAGCCTGGAGATCGGTCTATATTGCGATTTTATGAGATCAGAAGGTCAGGTGTATATACAGTTAATACGAAATCATCAAAAATTTCTTGGAAAAACTTTTTATACCCAAGATATCTGCAAAATTATAAATACCCAGCTTTTGGGTATAAATAGGTAAATACCCAAAAGTTTATTGAATTTACTGGGTAAATACCTTTTAAGTATTTACCCACCGCCCATCTCTACCAATAATGTATATATATTCTTGATCGTCTCGACTTTCTTAGTCGATCTGGTCATGTCCGTCCGTCTGTCGAAATCACGATAACGGTCGAACGTGACGCTAGCCGCTTGTAATTTTGCACAGATACTTCTTATTGATGTAGGTCGTTGGGTATTGCTAATGTGTCATATCGGTTCAGATTCCGGATATAGCCCCCACATAAATCGATTTCTTGAGCCCCTAGGAGCCTCAAATTTCATCCGATTTGGCTGAACTTTGGAACTATGACTTTTGCTATGAATTCCAACATCCATGCAAAGTACAATTTTAGTCGGTCTATAAACTGATATAGCCCCTAGATAAACCGATCACCGGATTTGACTTCTTAAGCCCTTAGAACCTTCAATTTTCATCCGATTTGGCTTAAATTTGAAACAAAAACTTCAATTACGACTTCCAACATCCACGTTAAGTATGATCCGAATCGGTCTATAAACAGATATAGCCCCCATATAAACTGATCCCCGGATTTGATATCTTGAGCCCTTAGAAGGTTCAATTTTCATCCAATGTGGGTGAAATTTGAAACAAAGACTTGAGTTATAACTTTTAACATCCACTCCAAGCATGATCCGAATCGGTCTGTAAACAGATATAGCCCCCCAATATAAACCGACCCCCAGTTTTGACTTCTTGAGCCCCTAAATTTTCACCTGATGTGGTTGAAATTTGACCTAAAAACCTATCTTACGACTTACAACATCAGTGCCAGGTTTTATCCGAATGGGTCAATATTGCGATATAGGCCCCCGGCCCTTCAGTTACATCTAGCCACATTTTTCTCTGCGTGCATTTGAGTCTTTAGATTGCCCACTATTTAAACAAAATTGCCATCCGACATGTGACGCCAATATTGTTTAAGGTTTTTATACCCACCACCAAAGGATGGGGGTATATTAATTTTGTCATTCCGTTTGCAACACATCGAAATATCCATTTCCGACCTTATAAAGTATATATATTCTTGATCAGCGTGAAAATCTAAGACGATCTAGACATGTCCGTCCGTCTGTCCGTCTGTCTGTTGAAATCACGCTACAGTCTTCAAAAATAGAGAGATTGAGCTGAAACTTTGCACAGATTAATTTTTTGCCCATAAGCAGGTTAAGTTCGAAGATGGGCTATATCGGACTATATCTTGATATAGCCCCCATATAGACCAATCCGCCGATTTAGGGTCTTAGGCCCATAAAAGCCACATTTACTATCCGATTTTGTTGAAATTTGGGACAGTGAGTTGTGTTAGGCCCTTCGACATCCTCCGTCAATTTGGCCCAGATCGGTTCAGATTTGGATATAGCTGCCATATAGACCGATCCTCCGATTTAGGGTCTTAGGCTCATAAAAGCCACATTTATTATCCGATATTGCTGAAATTCGGGACAGTGAGTTATGTTAGGCCCTTCGACATCTTCCGTCAATTTGGCCCAGATCGGTCCAGATTTGGATATAGCTGCCATATAGACCGATCCTCCGATTTAGGGTCTTAGGCCCATAAAAGCCACATTTATTATCCGATATTGCTAAAATTCGGGACAGTGAGTTGTCTTAGGCTCTTCGACATCTTCCGTCTATATGGCCCAGATCGTTTCAGATTTAGATATAGCTGCCATATAGACCGATCCATCGATTTAGGATCTTAGGCCCATAAAAGCCACATTTATTATCCGATATTGCTGAAATTCAGGACAGTGAGTTATCTTAGGCCCTTCGACATTCTTCGTCAATTTGGCTCAGATCGGTCCACATTTGGATATAGCTGCCATATAGACCGATCCTCCGATTTAGGGTCATAGGCCCATAAACGCTACATTTATTGTCCGATTTTGCTGAAATTTGGGACAGTGAGTTGTCTTAGGCCCTTCGACATTCTTCGTCAATTTGGCTCAGATTAGTCCACATTTGGATATAGCTGCCATATAGACCGATCCTCTGATTTAGGGTCATAGGCCGATAAAAGCCACATATATTATCCGATTTTGCTGAAATTTGGGACAGTGAGTTGTGTTAGGCCCTTCGACATTCTCCGTCAATATGGCTCAGATCGGTTCAGATTTTGTTATAGCTGCCATATAGACCGATTCTCCAATTCAGGGTCTTAGGCCCATAAAAGACACATTTATTATCCGATTTTGCGAAAATTTGGGACAGTGAGTTGTATTAGGCCCTTTAACATCCTATGTCAATTTGGCTCAGATCGGTCCGGATTTGGATATAGCTGCATATAGACCGATCTCTCGGTTTTAGGTTTTGGGGCCATAAAAAGCGTATTTATTGTCCGATGTTGCCGAAATTTGGGACAAAGAGTTAAGTAAAGCCCCTCCACCTATTTCTGCAATTTGGTAAAGATCGATCAAGATTTGCATATAGCTGCCATAAAAACCGATTATGAATTTTCGACCGGATTTTGAGGAAAGGTGGTTCACATATATATCCGAGGTGGTGGGTATCCAAAGTTCGGCCCGGCCGAACTTAACTCCTTTTTACTTGTTTCCCTCTCATTCTTAGTATAAAATTGTTGCAACCAGTCAACAAAACACTCGCCCCAACTGCGTCTGCAGCTGCGTTGACGCATACGCATACGGATTCACATTTTCAAGTTGCTTCGATATATGCGTTCGTCAATTCGATGTTGAATGCAAACAAACCTTGTTCGAACACACCAAGAAAATAAAAACAACTTTACAACTTGAGATAATTTTTTTTTACCATATTCTTGGCCATGGAAGTTATATGTCGTTCACCATCCTGTGGATGGGAAGACAAAATGTGCGATGCTCTAATGTCCAAAACTAAAGTGTGAGAGTACTCACAGCAATTACGTGCCTTGGCATGGTGTGCATATACGTTTGGTGAGTGAGCCAATATCTGTTAGTGTGTTTGTGACTTTAAAAGAAAGAAGACGATTTGTATGCCAGAGTCTTATTTTTCCAGCAAAAAGTAACCAAGAGACCAAAAATGAAAAATAAACACCTTTGCAACACAAATCATTTAACGACCTTTTTTTCATGCGTATCTTTCGCTGCGATTTTCTTTGAAAAATCATTCGAAAGGGGAAGGAACCTCGGCAACTATTAACAAATGCTGTTCTATGAATGCCACGTAGCGCAGAGGTTAGCATGTCCGACAATTCTTCTGAAAGTCTGGCTTCGAACCCTTGTGAGAACAACAGCGGTGGCTTTGCCTGGTAGTGTTCATCGTCAGCAGTTGAGCGAAAGCTACCGGGCGCGTCCCAATGGAAAACTACTACTTATGTGGTGTAGCAGCAAATGCGGCCGCAAGCAGTAAACGATTTAGACGGGAGAGTCTCAGTGAGCGTTGAGGTGACACTTTTACGGTGACACTTTTACGGCTATATCAGTTTCAGATGGATGTTTGGCCCAAATCACTGTGGTTTGAAATCGGAAAATTCTCAAAATCCTTCTGTAATTGTGAAATATATAACAAGTAAAAGCGTGCTAAGGGGAACCCACCACCATGGATTGTGCTAAAAATGTATACAAAATAAATTTAGTAGAAGAGCATAATTTTATTCTACATACCAACCTTTTGTCAATTAAAGCTTCTAGGAACCGAACAAGGATAATCGAGAGACCGGTTTACATGGGAGCTATATCAGATTAGGGACTGATTTAGAGCGTATTTAATACAATTGTTGGAAGTCGTAAAACAACACCGCATGCAAAATTTTAGGCAAATCGGACAAAAAATTGCGGCTTGTAAGGCAGAAGACAAATTTGGAGATCAGTTTATATGGGAGCTATATCAGGTTATAGACTGATTGTGGCCGTACTTAGCACAGTTGTTGGAAGTCATAACTGAGCACTACATTCAAAATTTCAGCCAAATCGGACGTAAATTGCTGCGTTTAAGGGCCCAAGAAGTCAAATCGGGAGATCGATTTACACGGGACCTTTATCTAAATCTAAACCAATTTGACCCATTTGTCGTCCTCAATGACCTACATTGATGGTTAGTATCTGTGCAAAATTGCAAGCGGGTGGCTTTACGCGCTATCGTGATTTCGGCAGACGAACGGACATGGGTAGATCGACTCAGAACATCGGGACGATAAATAAGTAAAAAGGCGTTAAGTTCGGCCGGGCCGAACTTTGGATACCCACCACCTCGGGTATATATGTAAACCACCTTTCATCAAAATTCGGTGAAAATTTCATACCTTATACTCATATACCTCATACCGATCTGAACTATATACGACACGGATGTCGAAAAGCCGAACATAAGTCGCTGTGTCAAATTTCAGTGAAATCGGATTATAAATGCGCCTTTTATGGGGCCAAGACTTTAAATCGAGATATCGGTCTACATGGCAGCTATATCCAAACCTGCACCGATTTGGGCCAAGTTGCATCAACATGTCGAAAAGCCTAACACAAGGCACTGTCCCAAATTTCGGCGAAATCGGACAATAAATGCCTCTTTTATGGAACCAAAACCTTAAATCGAGAGATCGGTCTATATGGCAGCTATATGCAAATCTGGACTGATCTGGGCAAAATTTAAGAAGGACGTCGAAGAGCCTAACCAAACTCACTGCGTCAAATTTCAGCGACATCGGACAATAAATGCGTCTTTTATCGCCCCAAAACCTAAAACCTAGATATCGGTCTGTATGGCAGCTACATCCAAATCTGAACCGATCTGTGCGATATTGCAGAAGTATTTCAAGGGGCTTAACTTAACTCTCTGTTCCAAATTTCGGCGACATCGGACAATAAATGAGCATTTTATGGGCCCAAAACCATAAATCAAAAAATCGGTCTATATGGCAGCTATATATAATTCTGAACCGATCTGGACCAAATTGAAGAAATATGTCAAAGGGCCTAACACAACTCACTGTCCCAAATTTCAGCAAAATCGGATAATGAATGTGGCTTTTATGGGCCTTACACCATAAATCGGAGGATCGAAATATATGGCAACTATATCCAAATCTGAACCGATCTGGGCCAATTTAACGAAGGAAGTCGAAGGGCCTAACACAACTCACTGCCCCAAATTTCAACAACATCGGATAATAAATGTGGCTTTAATGGGCCTAAGACCCTAAATCGGAGGATCGGTCTATATGGCAGCTATATTCAAATCTGGACCGATCTGAGCTAAATTGACGAAGGATGTCAAATGGCCAAGCACAAATCTCTGCCCTAAATTTCAACAAAATCGGATAATAAATGTGGCTTTTATGGGCCTAAGACCCTAAATCGGCGGATCGGTCTATATCAAGATATAGTCCGATATAGCCCATCTTCGAACTTAACCTGCTTATGGACAAAAAAAAGAATGTGTGCAAAATTTCAGCTCAATATCTCAATTTTTAAAGACTGTAGCGTGATTTCAACAGACAGACGGACGGACATGTACAGATCGTCTTCGATTTTTACGCTGATCAAGAATATATATACTTTATAGGGTCGGAAATGGATATTTCGATGTGTTGCAAACGGAATGACAAAATGAATATACCCCCATCCTTCGGTGGTGGGTATAATAATATATTGGGTTGCACAAAAGCTAATTGCGGATTTTTTTAAAGAAAGTAAATGCATTTTTAATAAAACTTAGAATGAACTTTAATCAAATATATAATTGCCATTTTGTTCGATAACCTTTTGCCATCTTCCTGGCAAATTTAGTATTCCACGCTCATAGAACTTCTGGCCTTTATCTGCAAAAAACTGAACCAAGTGCGATTTTGCCAAGTGCCTCATCATTGCCGAAAGTTTTACCATTTAAGGAGTTCTGCAAAGATCGAAATAAATGGTAGTCTGATGGTGCAAGGTCAGGGCTATATGGTGTATGCATCAAAAGTTCCCAGCCAAGCTCACTCAGTTTTTGGTGAGTGACCAAAGATGTGTGCGGTCTAGCGTTGTCCTGGTGGAATATGACACCATTACGATTGACCAATTCTGGTCGCTTCTCCTTGATGGCTGTATTCAATTTATCCAATTGTTGACAGTAAACATCCGAATTAATCGTTTGGGTTCTTGGAAGCAGCTCAAAATATACCACACCCTTCCAATCCCACCAAACAGACAGCATAACCTTCTTTTGGTGGATATCAGCCTTTGAAGTGGTTTGAGCAGGTTCACCATGCTTGGACCATGATCGTTTTCGACTAACGTTGTTGTAAACAATCCATTTTTCATCTCCAGTTATGATTCGTTTTAAAAACGGATCGAATTCATTGCGTTTAAGGTGCATATCACAAGCGTTGATTCGGTTTGTGAAATGAATTTCTTTCAATACATGTGGTACCCAAATATCAAGCATTTTCACCAGTCCAAGACTTTTTATGTGATAATGAACGGTTGATTTTGGTATATTTAACTTCTCTCCTATCTCACTCTCAGTTACATGACGATCCAATTCGATTAATGCTTTAATTTGGTCATCATCAACTTCATTTGGCCGACCTGAAAAATCCGCAATTAATTTTAGGGCAACCCAATAGATATCCACTTTCGGGGCAAACAGTTTGGCTACTCCAATCCACGACCAAAACCAAGAGAATGAAGTTGATGTAAGCAAAATTTAGTTTGTTTATAATAACTCAACAAGTAAAAGCGTGCTAAGTTCGGCCGGGCCGAATCTTATATACCCTCCACCATAGATCGCATTTGTCGAGTTCTTTTCCCGGCATCTCTTCTTAGGCAAAAAAGGATATAAGAAAAGAGGTGCTCTGCTATTAAAACGATATGGTCCGGTTCGGACCACAATTAAATTATATGTTGGAGACCTGTGTAAAATTTCAGCCTATTCGTATAAGAATTGCGCCCATTGGGGCTCACGAAGTAAAATAAAGAGAACGATTTATATGGGATCTGTATCGGGCTATAGACCGATTCAGACCATAATAAACACGTTTTTTGATGGTCATGAGAGGATCCGTCGTACAAAGTTTCAGGCATATCGGATAATAATAGCAACCTCTAGGGGTCAAGAAGTCAAGATCCCAGATCGGTTTATATGGCAGCTATATCAGGTTATGAACCGATTTGAACCTTATTTGACACAGTTGAAAGTAAAAATAAAATACGTCATGCAAAATTTCAGCCAAATCGGATAGGAATTGCGCCCTCTAGAAGCTCAAGAAGTCAAGACCCAAGATCGGTTTATATAACAGCTATATCAGGTTATAGACCGATTTGAACTATACTTGGCACAGTTGTTGGATATCATAGCAAAACACGTCGTGCAAAATTTCATTCCAATCGGATAAGAATTGCGCACTCTAGAGGCTCAAGAAGTCAAGACCCAAGATCGGTTTATATGGCAGCTATATCTGGTTATGGACCGATTTAAACCATACTTGGCACAGTTGTTGGATATAATAACAAAACACGTCGTGCAAAATTTTATTCTGGTCGGATAAGAATTGCGCCTTCTAGAGGCTCAAGAAATCAAGACCCAAGATCGGTTTATATGGCAGCTATATCAGGTTATGGACCGATTTGAACTATACTTGGCACAGTTGTTGGATTTCATAGCAAAACACGTCGTGCTAAATTTCATTCCAATCGGATAAGAATTGCGCACTCTAGAGGCTCAAGAAGTCAAGACGCAAGATCGGTTTATATGGCAGCTATATCGAAACATGGACCGATATGGCCCATTTACAATACCAACCGACCTACACTAATAAGAAGTATTTGTGCAAAATTTCAAGCGGCTAGCTTTACTCCTTCGGAAGTTAGCGTGCTTTCGACAGACAGACGGACGGACGGACGGACAGACGGACGGACGGACAGACGGACGGACGGACAGACGGACGGACATGGCTAGATCGACATAAAATGTCGCGACGATCAAGAATATATATACTTTATGGGGTCTCAGGCGAATATTTCGAGTAGTTGCAAACAGAATGACGAAATTAGTATACCCCCCATCTTATGGTGGAGGGTATAAAAACAGAAATTGGGTATCCTAATTTAGGGTGGGATGTCTAGGAGGCCGCACCACCTCCAAAATCCGCCAAATAGAAATAAAAACCAATAATGACAATACAGTTTTTAGATCATGAATCTGATATATTGACGCCCCCCTCACCACCAAAAATACCCACATACCGGACATATTTACCGACCATAGCAATATAATGCTCAAAAGGAAGGTATTTGGGAGTAAAACACCAATATAATATCCACATTGGAGCGAAATATCTGAAAGGCCGTACCAGCACCCCCAAACAGGACTTATTTCCTGACGTGACTGTTTAGGTCTCAGATAAAATAAGAGAGAGAAAGAAAGCACAGCGAAGCGGGCCCTGTCCAGCTGGTTTATGTTTAAAAATGAAAACAGGATAACAATGTCAAGAATTTCTTGAAAGAAATTCAACACAATTTTTTTGAGAGAAAATAAAAATTTCCAAAAGTTTTAAATTTGTAATATTTTGTCAACAAATTTAAGTCTTAAGAGAAAATTTTGTTTGTCTTTCGAGAAAATTTTGTTAAAAGTTTATCTATCGAGAAATTCTCATGAAGTATATATATTCTTGATCGTCTCGAAGTTCTGAGTCGATCTAGCCATGTCCGCCCGTCCCCTGTCTAAATCACGATAACGGTCAAACGTGCAAAGCTAGCTGCTTGGGTGAAATTGAGCACATAATATGTTGTTATGACTTTCAACAACTGTGCCAAGTACGGAAACAATCCGTCTTTAACCTGATATAGTTCCCTTATATACCGATCTCTCGATTTGACTTTTTGAACCCTTTCAAGCCGCAATTTTTTTCCATTTTGGCTGAATTTTTGCACATAGTGTTCTGTTACCACTCTAAACCAAATTACGAAACGAGTATCATAGTGGTTGGTGTGTGTTGCAAAATCCTTTGTAATTTGAACGAATATTTCATTGTATATCTGGAAAATTTTTTCATAACAAAAATCCTAATTTGATTTTTAGAAAAAATTTCTTTTAAGTTTAGTCCTTAGAAAAATAACTAAAAGGGTCCCAAATGTTGTCACTAGAGAATATTGTATTGAAATTTTCCCTTTACAGGATATTAATTGAAACAAGTAAAACGGCGTTAAGTTCGGCCGGGCCGAACTTTGGATACCCACCACCTCGGGTATATATGTAAACCACCTTTCATCAAAATTCGGTGAAAATTGCACATCTTATGTCACATAGCAGTTATATCGAAATATGATCCAATTTGAACAAAATGCTGTTAAGTACAAGTCATTGTTTAATTGTGTATAACAAAATATTGGTCTTTTTAGTAGTTATATCTAAAAATAAACCGATCTGAACTATATACGACACGGATGTCGAAAAGCATAACACAAGTCAGTGTGTCAAATTTCAGTGCAATCGGATTAAAAATGCGCCTTTTATGGGGCCAAGAATTTGAATCGAGAGATCGGTCTATATGGCAGCTATATGCAAATCTTGATCGATCTAGACTAAATTGCAGAAATATGTGGAGGGGCTTAACTTTACTCTTTGTCCCAAATTGCGGCAACATCGGACAATAAAAGCGCCTTTTATGACCCAAAACCTGAAACCGAGAGATCGGTCTATATGGCAGCTATATCCAAATCTGGACCGATCTAAGCCAAATTGAGGGAGAATGTTGAAGGTCCTAACACAACTCACCGCCCCAAATTTCCGCAAAATCGGATAATAAAAGTGGCTTTTATGGGCCTAAAACCCTAAATTGGAGGATCGGTCTATATGACCGCTATATCCAAAAATGAACCGATCTGGGCCAAATTGACGGAGGATATCGAAGGGCCTAACACAACTCACTGTCCCAAATTTCAGCAAAGTCGGATAATAAAACAAAACAAAACAAAACAAAACAAAACAAAACAAAACAAAACAAAACAAAACAAAACAAAACAAAACAAAACAAAACAAAACAAAACAAAACAAAACAAAACAAAACAAAACAAAACAAAACAAAACAAAACAAAACAAAACAAAACAAAACAAAACAAAACAAAACAAAACAAAACAAAACAAAACAAAACAAAACAAAACAAAACAAAACAAAACAAAACAAAACAAAACAAAACAAAACAAAACAAAACAAAACAAAACAAAACAAAACAAAACAAAACAAAACAAAACAAAACAAAACAAAACAAAACAAAACAAAACAAAACAAAACAAAACAAAACAAAACAAAACAAAACAAAACAAAACAAAACAAAACAAAACAAAACAAAACAAAACAAAACAAAACAAAACAAAACAAAACAAAACAAAACAAAACAAAACAAAACAAAACAAAACAAAACAAAACAAAACAAAACAAAACAAAACAAAACAAAACAAAACAAAACAAAACAAAACAAAACAAAACAAAACAAAACAAAACAAAACAAAACAAAACAAAACAAAACAAAACAAAACAAAACAAAACAAAACAAAACAAAACAAAACAAAACAAAACAAAACAAAACAAAACAAAACAAAACAAAACAAAACAAAACAAAACAAAACAAAACAAAACAAAACAAAACAAAACAAAACAAAACAAAACAAAACAAAACAAAACAAAACAAAACAAAACAAAACAAAACAAAACAAAACAAAACAAAACAAAACAAAACAAAACAAAACAAAACAAAACAAAACAAAACAAAACAAAACAAAACAAAACAAAACAAAACAAAACAAAACAAAACAAAACAAAACAAAACAAAACAAAACAAAACAAAACAAAACAAAACAAAACAAAACAAAACAAAACAAAACAAAACAAAACAAAACAAAACAAAACAAAACAAAACAAAACAAAACAAGACAAAACAAAACAAAACAAAACAAAACAAAACAAAACAAAACAAAACAAAACAAAACATTTTGGCTGTAATTTAGCACAGTGGGTTATTTTATGCCTCCCGACATCTGAAGTAAATATGGTTCAGATGGGACTATATTTAGATATAGCTACCGTATAGACCGATCTCCCGATAAAGGGTCTGAAGACCATAAAATTTTTATTTATTATCCGATTTCGCTGAGATTTGGGGGGGTGAGCACTTACAAGCCTCCCAATATCTGACCCAATTATGGTACAGATCGGATCATATTTAGACACAGCTGTCATATAGACTAATCTGCCGATAAAGGGTCTGAAGCCCATAAAAGAGTTATTTTTTTGGCTCTTGATACCCGACCTAAATAAGATTCAGATCGGACTATATTTATATATAGCTACCATATAGACCGATCTGCCGATAAGGATTCTGAAGCCAATAAAAGCTTTATTTATTACCCGATTTCCCTGAAATTTGAAACAGTGAGTGTTTCTAAGCCGCATGATATCCGACATTAATAAAGTTCAAATCGGTTTATAATTGGATACATCTGCCAAAGAGACCAATATTTTGTTCTACAAAATGTAATAGTGACATATATATTAAACCACTCAATGGCCTTTGCTGAATTTGGATGCTTAAGTTATCAAATTTTGACCGGATTGTGACGAAGTGGGATTTACATATAAATATCCGAGGTGGTGGGTATCCAAAGTTCGGCCCGGCCAAACTTAATGCCTTTTTATTTGTTGTGACTGCTTTAAACGAAAAGTTATTAAAAGTTTTGTTAGTCTGAAAAAATTTTTCCTATTTATAATTAGTAAAATCTAATTTAACCTCTTTGAATTATATCAACAATGAAATGGAAAATTTTAAGGGCTCGGAGACACAATTCTAAAACCCCGAATGATCACCCTGATTAATTTTCATTTTAAAATAACTATTTCAAATAAAGCATTCCGTTTCTTTTTCGAATACCATAATTTACGATACAGTGTTTAAGGCAATTGATACGGAGCTTGTAGTGATAAAGGAACAAAAATTGTAAAAGAAATTTGATGACTTTGAAGGAAAATTGTAATAGATATTTGAAGGCTTTGAAGGATTAGGATCGGCCTACAAATAGTGCTTTAGCAACCAGTACAAAATTTATCTCTGAGTTTCTGACCAAATGCCGCTGCCGATGGGTCAGTTCCTGCACCCAGTTGCGACCACAATTTTCAATAAAAAATTTTAGGCAGCTTTAACCAATTTCACATTAGCAGAACAATTGTGGCAATACCAAAAAAAAGAAAAAAAATCCTGGCTACGTCCCTGATGGCAGCTATATATTATTATAGTCCGATCTGAACCATATTTGAGTCAGTTATTGGGAAGCCTTAAACTATTCAATGTTTCAAATTTCAGCGAAATCGGATAAAAAATAAAGAATTTATGGGCATTAGACCCTTTATTGGCAGATCGGTCTATATAACACCTATATCCAAATATAGTCCGATTTAGGCCGCTCAAGAACTTAACGAGCGTGCATCAAAAAGATGTATCTGTGCCTGAGCTGTAGAGTGATTACAATAGACAGACGGACAGACACACGGACATCGTTAAATCGTCTTAGAATTTTACGACGATCCGAAATATATATACTTTGTAGGGTCGGAAATTGATATTTCGATGGGTTGCAAACGAAATGACTAAATGAAAATACCCCCTTATCCTACGGTGGTGGCTATAAAAATACCAGTCATAGAAAAACACCACCTCCAAAATTTCAAACATATCGAGTAATAATTCCGCCCTCCAGAGGCTCAAAACGCCAAACTGAGAGATCGGTTTATATGGGAGCTATATCAGGTTATATACTGATTTGGACCAGGTTATATACTGATGAGGCCACCATAGCGCAGAGGTTAGCATATATGCCTATGACGCTGAACCAGGCGGGTTCGAATCCTCGCGAGACAAACAGAAAAAACTTTCAGCGGTGGTTTTTCCCTCCTAATGCTGGCAACATTTGTGAGGGTCTATCCCATGTAAAACGTCTCTCCAAAGAGGTGTCGCACTGCGGCATGCCGTTCGGACTCGGCTTTAAACAGGAGGCCCCTTATAATTGAGCTTAAACTTGAATCGGACTACACTCATTGACATGTGAGCAGTTTGCCCCTGTTCTTTGGTGGAATGTTCATGGGTAAAATTCGCATTTTTATACTGATTTAGACTTGGAAAAGTTGTTGGAAGCTATACCTAAACGACATATGCAAAATTTCAACCATATTGTATAAGAATTGCGCCCCCTAGAAGCCCAAGAAGTCTATTCGGGAGATCGGTTTATCTATATCGGATCGGCGGCTATATCAAGATATGGACTGATTTAGACCATACTTGACACAAGTGTTGGAAGTCGAAATAAAATACTTCATGCTAAATTTCGGAAAAATCGGTTAAAAATTGCGCCCTCTAGAGGCTCAAGAAGTCTATTTGGCAAACCGGTTTATATGGCGGCTATATCAGGTTATGGACTGATTTAGACTATACTTGGCACAGTGGTTGATAGTCAACCACTTCAACAACACTTCATGCAAATTTTTAGCTAAAGTGGTTGAGAATTGCGCCCTCTAGAAGTTCTTGAAATCAAGACTCAAGGTCGGTTCATACGGCAGCTATATCAAAACATGAACCGATTTGCCCCATTTATAATGCCAACCGACCTACACTAGTAAGAAGTATTTGTGCAAATTTTGAAGCGCCTAGCTGTACTTCTTCGTGCTTTCGACAGATGGACGGACAGAAGGATGAATATGGCTAGATCGACTTAAAATGTCATGACGATCAAGAATATATATACTCTATGGGGTTTTAGACGCATATTTCGAGGTGTTGCAAACGGAATGACAAAATTAGTACATCCCCATCCTATGGTTGGGGGTTTTAGCAGAATCCTTGGTGGTGGGTTCGCAAGATTTAGCCCGGCCAAACAACTTTTACTTTTTCTTTCTGCAGGAGAGGCTTCAACCAGCAACTTAAAGCTTGAAGGCGGTTTATATGGCAGCTATATCAAAACATGGACCGATATGGCCCATTTACAATACCAACCGACCTACACTAATAAGAAGTATTTGTGCAAAATTTCAAGAGGCTAGCTTTACTCCTTCGGAAGTTAGCGTGCTTTCGACAGACAGACGGACGGACAGACGGACGGACATGGCTAGATCGACATAAAATTTCACGACGATCAAGAATATATATACTTTATGGGGTCTCAGACGAATATTTCGAGTAGTTACAATCAGAATGACGAAATTAGTATACCCCCCATCTTATGGTGGAGGAATCGGATAATAAATGTGGCTTTTATGGGCCTAAGATTCCAAATCGGGGGATCGGTCTATATGGCAGCTATATCCAAATCGGAACCGATTTGAGCCAAGTTGACGACTGATGTCGAAGGGCCTAACACAACTCACTGTCCCAAATTTCAGCAAAATCGGATAATAAAAGTGGCTTTTATGGGCCTTAGACCCTAAATCGGAGGATCGGTCTATATGGCAGCTATATCCAAATCTGAATCGATCTGGGCCAAATTGATGAATGATGTCGAAGGGCCTAAAACAAAGCACTGTCCTAAATTTTAGTAAAATCGGATAATAAATGTGGCTTTTATGGGCCTAAGACCCTAAATCGGCGGATCGGTCTATATGGAGGCTATATCAAGACATAGTCCGATATAGCCCATCTTCGAACTTAATCTGCTTATGGACAAGAAAAGAATCTGTGCAAAGTTTCAGCTCAATATCTCTATTTTTAAAGACTGTAGCGTGATTTCAACAGACGGACGGACATGTCTAGATCGTCTTAGATTTTTACGCTGATCAAGAATATATATTCTTTATAGGGTCGGAAATGGATATTTCGATGTGTTGCAAACGGAATGACAAAATGAATATACCCCCATCCTTCGGTGGTGGATATAAAAAGTCCAAAATATATCCCAGGAAACCAAGTTACGGTACGACTACATTCTGCGAAAAAATATTTTCTGTGCAAACAGAAAGTTCTTCTTTTTCTTGGCCATCCTTCCCTCATTATTCACAATGTTTGCTTGTCTGTGCGTGTTTTAGTTTGTTTTGTTCGGTTGGAAAATGTAACTTTTCTAACCAAACTAAAACTAAATTGAAGTGACATTTGACGTGACAGTAATCAACAACGTGTCAAAATTAAATAACTGTCAGTTTAAATATGGCCACAGGAATTAGCCTCATGCATAGTGATAGTCTGCTGCCGTTTTGTTGGAAAAATGAAGATGGTGGAGCTAAAGCTGTAGCTAGAGCTGATGGTGAGGATGGCTAGCTGACGGAATGGATGAATAGGTGGCTGCTCTATGTGTGCCATATTGCCGGCCGGCAGTCTGTATGCCTAGACTAAAGAAAAAACAGTTCTTGTCGTCATCAGCAGCACCACCATCAGCACCAACATCTAGCAGTTCAGCCTTCATCATCTTGATTGTCTGGACTTTCATGGACAGCATTGTCGTTATCAACATGGTCATCATCATCGTCATATAAAAAGCCATCAAATGGCTGGCTGAGTGTCTGGACATTCAACGCTTTGCTTTTTGGCCACTCATTCACTTACTCTCCCCGGACGCGCTATATTGGGAATGTTATAATTTATTTAACCCAAGCGACCGTGCAAAATTATTAAGACTATTGACCACAAATGATTAGAAGCTTTTGGTAAAACCAAACCCGCAACTATGCAACAACAGCCATGCAACCATCATAAGCGAATATCACTAAATGTGATGGAGAGTGGCCAGCCGGCAGATGCTGCGACTGCTGCTTCATCTATGGCTGGCAGAAAAGAAAGTGTGGGAAAAATTTGTTAGTAAAATTTCTGCACCCAAGTCTGCATGAAAAGAAAACCAGAAGAAGGCCTTCAGCATATGCTCGTATATGGATGCAAAGCAATTTAATCTCATCAAATGCATTTCAATTCATTGGCATTGCAATTTTTGGCTTAAGCTGTGTCATATTACCATTTGATTACCTCCTATTCAAGACAAGCTAACCTCCAAGTTCAACCGCCTAACCAGGATTGTGAGCTGTTTTGATTCTAATTTTTAATACCCTCCACCATAGGATGGGGGTATACTTATTTCCTCATTCTGTATGTAACTCCTCGAAATATTCCTAAGACCCCATAAAGTATATACATTCTAGATCGTCATTATATTTTAATGTCCGTCTGTCCGTCCGTCCGTTCGTCTGTCTGTCGAAAGCACGCCAACGTTCGAAGGAGTAAAGCTAGCCGCTTGAAATTTTGCTCAAATACTTCTTATAAGTGTAGGTTGGTTGGGATTGTTAATGGGCCATATTGGTCCATGTTTTGATATAGCTGCCGTATAAACCGATCTGGGATCTTGACTTCTTGAGCCCCTAGAGGAAGCAATTCTTATCCGATTTGGCTGAAATTTTCCATGAGATGTTTTGTTATTGTTTCTAACTACTGTGCCAATTATAGTTGAAATCGGTTCATAACCTGACATAGCTGTCATATAAACCGATCTGGGGTATTGACTTCTTGGGCCTCTAGAAGGCGCAATTCCTATCCGATTTGGCTGAAATTTTGCATGCGGTGTTTCGTTATGACGTCCAACTGCTGTGCCAAGTACGGTGTAAATCGGTTCATAGCTTGATATAGCTGCCATATAAACCGATCTGGGATCTTGACTTCTTGAGCCCCTAGGCGAAGCAATTCTTATCCGATTTGGCTCAAATTTTGCATGCGGTGTTTCGTTATGACGTCTAACTACTGTGCCAAGTACGGTGTAAATCGGTTCATAGCTTGATGTAGCTGCCATATAAACCGATCTTGGATCTTGACTTCTTGACCCATTAGAGGGCGCAATTCCTATCCGATTCGGCTGAAATTTTGCATGAGGTGTTTTGTTATGACTTTCAACAAATATGGCTCAAATGGGTCGATAACCTGACATATAAACCGATCTGGAATCTAGTCCTCTTGAGCCTCAAGAGGGCGTAATTATTATCTGATATGGCTGAAATTTTGTACAACGGCTTCTCCCATGGCCTTTAATATACGTGTTAAATATGGTCTGAAACGGTCCTCAGCCTGATACAGCTCCCTTATAAACCGATCTCCCAATTTTAATTTTTGAGTCCCTAAAAGGCCCAATAAACATAAACTTCTACTATGGTCTCCAACACTCAATCCAATTAGCATAGTTATTCTTTTCTTTTATCCTTTTTTGCCTAAGAAGAAATGCCGGAAAAAGAATTCGACAATTGCGACCCATGGTGGAAGGTACATAAGATTCGGCCCGGCCGAACTTAGCACGCTTTTACTTGTTTTAGACATTTTTTGCTCTGGCAAATCGAGAGCAAAACAAATCAGCATGCGTAAGCACATTTATGGCCAATGATTAGTCAATGTCATCATACATTGCATTCACATCGAGTTACATCTAGCACTATTTCATGAATGTGCTTTGAATGTATATTGGGATGCATCGAGTGAAACTCTGGGGGTTACTAGCAACTGCGTTTCGAATTGCACTAACTTTAAAGGAATCCTTTAAGGAATTAATTTTTTCAATAGTAATATAGTAGGAAAGAGGTATCCTAATGAAAAATGGATTAGCGTAATTCAAACAAATAAAGCTAGTTAAAAACAAGTAAAAGGCGTTAAGTTCGGCCGGGCCGAACTTTGGATACCCACCACCTCGGGTATATATGTAAACCAACTTTCATCAAAATTCGGCGAAAATTTCATACCTTATACTCATATACCTCATACCGATCTGAACTATATACGACACGGATGTCGAAAAGCCGAACATAAGTCACTGTGTCAAATTTCAGTGAAATCGGATTATAAATGCGCCTTTTATGGGGCCAAGAATTTAAATCGAGATATCGGTCTACATGGCAGCTATATCCAAATCTGGACCGATTTGGGCCAAGTTGCATAAACATGTCGAAGAGCCTAACACAAAGCACTGTCCCAAATTTCGGCGAAATCGGACAATAAATGCCTCTTTTATGGGCCCTAAACCTTAAATCAAGAGATCGGTCTATATGGCAGCTATATGCAAATCTGGACCGATCTGGGCAAAATTAAAGAAGGACGTCGAAGAGCCCAACCAATCTCACTGTGTCAAATTTCAGCGACATCGGACAATAAAAGCGTCTTTTATCGCCCCAACACTTAAAACCTAGATATCGGTCTATATGGCAGCTATATCCAAATCTGGACCGATCTGTGCGATATTGTAGAAGTATGTCAGGGGGCTTAACTTAACTCACTGTTCCAAATTTCGGCGACATCGGACAATAAATGAGCATTTTATGGGCCCAAAACCATAAATCAAGAAATCGGTCTATATGGCAGCTATATCCAAATCTGAACCGATCTGGGCCAAATTGAAGAAATATGTCAAAGGGCCTAACACAACTCACTGTCCCAAATTTCAGCAAAATCGGATAATGAATGTGGCCATAAATCGGAGGATCGATCTATATAGCAGATATATCCAAATCTAAACCGATCTGATCCAAATTAATGAAGGATGTCGATGGCCCCTACATAATTCACTGTCCCGAATTTCATCAAAATCGGATAATAAATGTGGCTTTTGTGAGCCTAAGACCCTTAACCGGAGGATCGGTGTATATGGCAGCTATATCCAAATCTGAACCGATCTGGGCCAAATTGACAAAGGGTGTCGAAGGGCCTAACACAACTCACTGTCCCAAATTTCAGCGAAATCGGATAATAAATGTGGCTTTTATGGGCCTTAGACCCTAAATCACAGGATCGGTCTATATGGCAGCTATATCCAAATCTGGACCGATCTGAGCCAAATTGACGAAGGATGTCAAATGGCCTAACACAACTCACTGCCCCAAATTTCAACAAAATCGGATAATAAGTGTGGCTTTTATGGCCCTAAGATCCTAAATCGGCGGATCGGTCTATATGGGGGCTATATCAAGATATAGTCCGATATAGCCCATCTTCGAACTTAACCTGCTTAAGGACAAAAAAAGAATCTGTGCAAAATTTCAGCTCAATATCTCTATTTTTAAAGATTGTAGCGTGATTTCAACAGACAAACGGACAGACTGACGGACGGACATGTCTAGATCGTCTTAGATTTTTACGCTGATCAAGAATATATATACTTTATAGGGTCGGAAATGGATATTTCGATGTGTTGCAAACGGAATGACAAAATGAATATACCCCCATCCTTCGGTGGTGGGTATAAAACGACTTTTATATTCAATTATGGAGCCAAGTGTTTTGGGGTACGCCCTAAAGCACCCCCTAATCTGAACTTCATTTCGGTTGGAAATAAAAAACGAATTTGATATCTATTTTCAGTGCAAAGTACCGTTGGCCGTCCCAGCTCTAAAACACCCTCCAAATGGTTCATATTTACCGACCATTGCAATATGGGGTTCAAATTAAAAGGATTTGGAAGTGCAGCACAAATTTGATTTCGATATTTGAGTCGAAATATTTGAGGTGCCATCCCTCCCCTAATGAGAACATAAGGAAGAACATTACCAACAAGAATCGAGAAGGGGCAAATTCTCCCACATCAATGACTGTTTTCCAATTGAAGTTTAAACTCAATGATAAGGGAATTTTTATACCCTCCACCATAAGATGGGGGGTATACTAATTTCGTCATTCTGATTGTAACTACTCGAAATATTCGTCTGAGACCACATAAAGTATATATATTCTTGATCGTCGTGAAATTTTATGTCGATCTAGCCATGTCCGTCCGTCTGTCCGTCCGTCCGTCCGTCTGTCTGTCGAAAGCACGCTAACTTCCGAAGGAGTAAAGCTAGCCGCTTGAAATTTTGCACAAATACTTCTTATTAGTGTAGGTCGGTTGGTATTGTAAATGGGCCATATCGGTCCATGTTTTGATATAGCTGCCATATAAACCGATCTTGGGTCTTGACTTCTTGAGCCTCTAGAGTGCGCATTTCTTATCCGATTTGGATGAAATTTTGCACGACGTATGTTGTTATGATATCCAACTACTGTGCCAAGTATGGTTCAAATAGGTTCATAACCTGATATAGCTGCCATATAAACCGATCTTGGGTCTTGACTTCTTGAGCCTCTAGAAGGCGCAATTCTTATCCGATTTGAATGAAATTTTGCACGACGTGTTTTTTAATGACATCCAACTACAGTGCCAAGTATGGTTCAAATCGGTTCATAACTTGATAAAGCTGTCATATAAACCGATCTTGGGTCTTGACTTCTTGAGCCTCTAGAAGGCGCAATTCTTATCCGATTTGAATGAATTTTTGCACGACGTGTTTCGTTATTATAGCCAACAACTGTGCCAAGTATGGTTGAAATCGGTCCATAACCTGATATAGCTGTCATATAAACCGATCTGGGGTCTTGACTTCTTGAGCCTCTAGAGTGCGCAATTCTTATCCGATTGAGATGAAATTTTTCACGACGTGTTTTGTTACGATATCCAACAACTGTGTCAAGTATGGTTCAAATCGGTTCATAACCTGATATAGCTACCATATAAACCGATCTTGGGTCTTGACTTCTTGAGCCTCTAGAGTGCGCAATTCTTATCCGATTGGAATGGATTTTCGCACGACGTGTTTTGTTATGATACCCAACATCTGTGCCAAGTATGGTTTAAATCGGTCCATAACCTGATATAGCTGCCATATAAACCGATCTTGGGTCTTGACTTCTTGAGCCTTTAGAGTGCGCAATTCTTATCCGAATCGAATGCATTTTTGCACGAAGTGTTTTGTTATGATATCCAACAACTGTGCCAAGTGTGGGTTAAATCGGTCCATAAACTGATATAGCTGTCATATAAACAGATCTGGGGATTTGACTTCTTGAGCTTCTAGAGGGCGCAATTCCTATCCGGTTTGGCTGAAATTTGGCATGACGTATTTTATTATTACTTTCAACAACTGTGTCAAATAAGGTTCACAGCGGTTCATAACCTGATATAGCTGCCATATAAACCGATCTGGGATCTTGACTTCTTGACCCCTAGAGGTCGCAATTATTATCCGATATGCCTGAAATTTTGTACGATGGATCCTTTTATGACCATCAACAAACGTGTTTATTATGGCCTGAATCGGTCTATAGCCCGATACAGATTCCATATAAATCGTTCTCTCTATTTTACTTCGTGAGCCCAAATGGGCGCAATTTTATACGAATTGGCTGAAATTTTACACAGGTCTCCAACATATAATTTAATTGTGGTCCGAACCGGACCATATCTTGATATCGTTTTAATAGCAGAGCAACTCTTTTCTTATATCCTTTTTTGCCTAAGAAGAGTTGCCGGGAAAAGAATTCGACAAATGCGATCCATGGTGGAGGGTATATAAGATTCGGCCCGGCCGAACTTAGCACGCTTTTACTTGTTTTTTTATAGCCGAGTCCGAACGGCGTCCCGCAGTGCGACACCTCTTTGGGGAAAATTTTTTAAATGACCATGCATGGCATTGTACCTCGCAAATGGCGCCAACATTAGGATGGTATAAACATCGTTTTGTCCGATGTTCTCGTTTGCATGCCATGTTCTGTTAGACTTCTAATACCTGCGCCTAATACGGTCTAAATCAGTCTTTAACCTGATATAGCTGCCATATTAACCGATCTCCCGATTTGAGTTCTTGAGGCCTAACAAGACGCAATTTTTATCCGATTTGGCTAAATTTTTGCAAATAGTGTTCTGTTACGACTTCTAAAAACTTTCTGAAATACGGTTCAAGTCAATCTATGACCTGATATAGCTCCCATGTAAACTGGTCTCTCGATCGTCCCTGTTCGGTTGCTAGAAGCTTTAATATTTGCAGGTATGACAGAAGTTTGGTATGTTTAATAAAATTATGCCCTACAACTAAATTTATTTTGTATAAATTTTAAGCAGAATCCATGGTGTTGGGTTCCCAAGATTCGGCCCGGCCGAACTTAGCACTTAGCCAATATTTGAAACCACACTTTCAGCGTAATAGGTTGACATAATAAGGTTATCATGTCCGACTATGACGCTACGATGGCCTCCTCTTTCGAATCACTGGCACAATACAAACTCAAGTTTTTTGCCGTCATAAAAAAAATTTAAAAAAAAAAAATCGTTTTGCGGATAACAACGGCCTTATCCCAAATTAGGTTATAAATGTGGTCCACACATTATTGATTTCCTTTGCCGACCAAAACCATGTTCATTCATAAGTCAAATTCTTTTGATATCAAAATAAAATCCAACCCACTGACACCTACTGACAGATGACATTTGCACGGATGTTTTGTTCCAACATATTTTCCCATTGACCATAACCATATCCATGGTATGACATCAAATAATTGTCATAATAGCAGCGGCGCTCACATTTCCATTCGTACAGCATCCATGTAATTGACATCTTTTAACCCAAAACGATAACAATGAGACATTTCAATCTACATAACTTGGTTGCTGGCTGGCCATGGACAGGGAACACCAAAGTCAGTGCAGTTTCTTGCTGCATGTTTTGTTTTTTTTTTTGTTTCTTTGCCAAGCATACCAATGGGCCATCAGCATCATCGTAGTCATATCAGTCATCTATCTATCAGTCTATCGATCTATTCAACAAATCCATCTTTGTAATTTCCCAATTCATTTGTTACACATTTTTCAAGCCTTTTTTGAGCCTATGGCTAAAATTGTTTTGGTCTTACAATATCATCAGTGTCGTCATGGCATCATGCAGCCCCACAGACAGACGTAGAGGCAGACTTGATAGGAGAGAGAAAAACAAAAAACAACCGATCAAAGCGACTCAGATGAAACGAGATATGACCAATAAATCACTTTAACCAAATAGTTAATGTTGGTCAATAGCAATTGTCCACCAGCTAGGTATGAAGCAGCCAAAGTAAATCATACTCTTGGTGGACATATCTGTGGCGAAGTCGGTGATTTTCTTGTGTAGATGGGGGGGCTTAAACAGATTTTTTTTTTTTTGTGAATTGAAGCGTTGGTTTTTAAACTGCTTGGCCTATGATTGGTTTTGAGAAGATCACCTCCCATACTAATTTGGTCATTAATTGCATTTGTGGTTGAGTACTCACGACTAAATTCTTCACATACCCAAAAGGCATACCAAAAGCTCATAAATAATGGTAGCAAATGCTGGTCCCAAAACAGCGGCATCCATACACCAGCCTCAGTAATAACAAGTACCTCGAATCGCTTAGCATCGAACAAAACGATATTTAATAAATGTGCCAAAACAAGACAAAGATGGCCAAAAACGCACTGACTGAAGATTGACGGTATATGCCTTTATGCCTAAATACCAACTTTAACTCCTATTATGCCTAAATACCAACTTTGTTATATTTTCTAAACAAAGCATATGTTTCACATTCTGTTCTTTCTTTCTATCTTCAATTCCACCCTGAAGCTTTCCCACCAAGGCATGTTTTTTTATACCCACCACCGAAGGATGGGAGTATACTCATTTTGTCATTCCGTTTGCAACACATCGAAATATCCATTTCCGACTCTATAAAGTATATAAAGGGTGATTTTTTTGAGGTTAGGATTTTCATGCATTAGTATTTGACAGATCACGTGGGATTTCAGACATGGTGTCAAAGAGAAAGATGCTCAGTATGCTTTGACATTTCATCATGAATAGACTTACTAACGAGCAACGCTTGCAAATCATTGAATTTTATTACCAAAATCAGTGTTCGGTTCGAAATGTGTTCAAATTTTGACAAATTTTGTTCAGCGATGAGGCTCATTTCTGGTTGAATGGCTACGTAAATAAGCAAAATTGCCGCATTTGGAGTGAAGAGCAACCAGAAGCCGTTCAAGAACTGCCCATGCATCCCGAAAAATGCACTGTTTGGTGTGGTTTGTACGCTGGTGGAATCATTGGACCGTATTTTTTCAAAAATGCTGTTGGACGCAACGTTACGGTGAATGAACACATTTCGAACCGAACACTGATTTTGGTAATAAAATTCAATGATTTGCAAGCGTTGCTCGTTAGTAAGTCTATTCATGATGAAATGTCAAAGCATACTGAGCATCTTTCTCTTTGACACCATGTCTGAAATCCCACGTGATCTGTCAAATACTAATGCATGAAAATCCTAACCTCAAAAAAATCACCCTTTATATTCTTGATCAGCGTAAACATCTAAGACGATCTAGACATGTCCGTCCGTCTGTCCGTCTGTCTGTTGAAATCACGCTACAGTCTTTAAAAATAGAGATATTGAGCTGAAATTTTGCACAGATTCTTTTTTTGTTCATAAGCAGGTTAAGTTCGAAGATGGGCTATATCGGACTATATCTTGATATAGCCCCCATATAGACCGATCCGCCGATTTAGGGTCTTAGGCCCATAAAAGCCACATTTATTATCCGATTTTGTTGAAATTTGGAACAGTGAGTTGTGTTAGGCCCTTCGACATTCCTTGTCAATTTGGCTCAGATCGGTCCAGATTTGGATATAGCTGCCATATAGACCGATCCTCCGATGTAGGGTCTAAGGCCCATAAAAGCTACATTTATGGTCCGATTTCGCTGAAATTTCGGACAGTGAGTTGTCTTAGGCCCTTCGACTTCCTTCGTTAAATTGGCTCAGATCGGTTCAGATTTGGATATAGCTGCCATATAGACCGATCCTCCGGTTAAGGGTCTTAGGCCCACAAAAGCCACATTCATTATCCGATTTTGCTGAAATTTGGGACAGTGAGTTGTGTTAGGCCCATCAACATGCTTCGTTAATTTTGCTCAAATCGGTTCAAATTTGGATATAGCTGCCATATAGACCAATCTTCCGATTTAGGGTCTAAAGCCCATGAAAGCCACATTTATTATCCGATTTCGCTGAAATGTGGGACAGTGAGTTGTGTTAGGCCTTTAGACATCCTTCGTTAATTTGGCTCAAATCGGTTTAAATTTGGATATAGCTGCCATATAGATCGATCCTCCGATTTATGGTGTAAGGCCCATAAAAGCCACATTCATTACCCGATTTTGCTGAAATTTGGGACAGTGAGTTGTGTTAGGCCCTTTGACATATTTCTTCAATTTGGTCTAGATCGGTTCAGATTTAGATATAGCTGCCATATAGACCGATCCTCCGATTTAGGGTCTAAGGCCAAAAAAGCCACATTTATGGTCCGATTTCGCTGAAATTTCGGACAGTGAGTTGTCTTAGGCCCTTCGACTTCCTTCGTTAAATTGGCTCAGATCGGTTCAGATTTGGATATAGCTGCCATATAGACCGATATCTAGGTTTTAGGTTTTGGGGCCATAAAAGACGCATTTATTGTCCGATGTCGCTGAAATTTGAGACAGTGAGATTGGTTAAGCTCTTCGATGTCCTTCTTAAATTTTGCCCAGATCGGTCCAGATTTGCATATAGCTGCCATATAAACCGATATCTAGGTTTTTAGTTTTAGGGCCATAAAAGACGCATTTATTGTCCGATTTTGCTGAAATTTGGGACAGTGAGTTGTGTTATGCCCTTCGACTTCATTCATCAATTTGGTTCAGATCGGTTCAGATTTGGATATAGCTGCCATATAAACCGATATCTAGGTTTTAAGTTTTGGGGCCATAAAAGACGCATTTATTGTCCGATGTCGCTGAAATTTGACACAGTGAGATTGGTTGAGCTCTTCGACGTCCTTTTCCAATTTTGCCCAGATCGGTCCAGATTTGCATATAGCTGCCATATAGACCGATCTCTCGATTTAAGGTTAAGGGCCCATAAAAGAGCCATTTATTGTCCGATTTCGCCGAAATTTGGGACAGTGCTTAGTGTTGGGCTCTTCGACATGTTTATGCAACTTGGCCCAAATCGGTCCAGATTTGGATATAGCTGCCATGTAGACCGATATCTCGATTTAAAGTCTTGGCCCCATAAAAGGCGCATTTATAATCCGATTTCACTGAAATTCGACACAGTGACCTATGTTCGGCTTTTCGACATCCGTGTCGTATATAGTTCAGATCGGTATGAGGTATATGAGTATAAGGTATGAAATTTTCACCGAATTTTGATGAAAGATGGTTTACATATATACCCGAGGTGGTGGGTATCCAAAGTTCGGCCCAGCCGAATTTAAAGCCTTTTTACTTGTTTTTGAGTAAGTTAATTATATTTCTTTTTTTGCTGCAAAGTCTTGGAAAATATGCCTAAATGGTTGTTTTGCAGCAAAAGCAAAAAAGTTGTGGCTTTTCTTGCCAAATACCTCAATATATGGCCGGTAATCACAAGTCGAGCAAACGTTTAACAGAGCTGTTTGTTGATGAGTTTTACAACAAAAGACCAACGTCAATGGGTCATCACCATCATCGTCATCTTTAACTCTCTATTGCGAATTGCATTGCATGCCGGCAAGTTGCCCATCGTCCATATTGTCAAAACATTAGAGATGTCAACTTATCATTTATCAATATGGTCATGCGCTGGTGTCTTTTTGCAAACTGTATATACAAAGTAATCACAAACTGATAAATGGCATCATGGCGTGTTATGGGGGGAAACACACGAGGGCCTTTTTTATAACCAACACCACTACAATGTCTAATAAAATTCGCTGCAGGTTTGGTCACGGAGCAAGGGGAGGTCTTCCACCGGCAAGGCTGTCTTTTTCAAGATTGAAAAGACTACACTGAAAAAAAAAGTTGTTCCACAATTTAAGATTTTTCTTTATTTGTAGGATTTTAGCAATGCAAACTAGTCAAAGAACCAAAACTTAAAAATAAAGAAGAGATGAATTAAATAAAGATGCAATCCTTAAATTAAATTTCCTATTCACTTACGGACATGACCATCTGTTTCAAATTTTGATCGCTAATTGATTCTTATTTTACCTCCAGCATAGGATGAGCTCATCGATAAATTAATCTGTGTATATATTTCTGATCGTCTTGACGTTCTAAGTCCCTCTGATTTCGTATTTACATTTGGGGATTTCAATTTAATATAAATTTCTTGGAATCAACAGATTGATACCAATGTTCTCATACCGGTCTTTTCTAATATTGTTAGTAGTGATAAAATCGAACCTTTGCTTAATTATGGTATGTTTTAAGTGAATCGTATATTCAATACTCAGAAAACATTATTAGATCTCATTTTTGTTAATCAGCCCCATGATGTTTGCATAAATTCTTATAATCCTCTATCACCAGAAGAGAAGTTTCACCCAACTATTTATACAAAAATATTTATTCCATTTCCTCATAAACCTTAGAGACAAGTGATCAATACCGACAGAGCCTACTTTTTTCCAAAAACCGATATCGTTTGGGAGGATATATTAAAATCTAATAATCTTAATGAGGTGTTGCATTATTTTAATGATATACTATTGGGTTGCCCAAAAAGTAATTGCGGATTTTTTAAAAGAAAGTAAATGCATTTTTAACAAAAAATTAGAATGAACTTTAATCAAATATGCTTTTTTTACACTTCTTTTCTAAAGCAAGCTAAAAGTAACAGCTGATAACTGACAGAAGAAACAAGTAAAAGCGTGCTAAGTTCGGCCGGGCCGAATCTTATATACCCTCCACCATGGATCGCATTTGTCGAGTTCTTTTTCCGGCATCTCTTCTTAGGCAAAAAAAAGGATATAAGAAAAGATTTGCTCTGCAATTAGAGCGATATCAAGATATGGTCCGGTTTGGACCACAATTAAATTATATGTTGGAGACCTGTGTAAAATTTCAGCCAATTCGTATAAGAATTGCGCCCATTGGGGCACACGAAGTAAAATAGAGAGAACGATTTATATGGGATCTGTATCGGGCTATAGACCGATTCAGACCATAATAAACACGTTTGTTAATGGTCATGAGAGAATCCATCGTACAAAATTTCATGCAAATCGGATAATAATTGCGACATCTAGAGGCTCAAGAAGTCAAGATCCCAGATCGGTTTATATGGCAGCTATATCAGGTTATGAACCGACTTGTACTTTATTTTATATAGTTGTTGAAAGTAACAATAAAAAACGTCTTGCGAAATTTCAGCCAAATCGGATAGAAATTGAGCCCTCTAGAAGTTCAAGAAGTCAAGTCCCCAGATCTGTTTATATGACAGCTATATCAGGTTATGAACCGATTTGAACCATATTTAGCACAGTTGTTGGATATCATAACAAAATACTACGTGCCAAAATTCATTCAAATTGGATAAGAATTGCGCCCTCTAGAGGCTCAAGAAGTCAAGACCCAAGATCGGTTTATATGGCAGCTATATCAGGTTATGAACCGATTTGAACCATACTTGGCATAGTTGTTGGATATCGTAACAAAACATGTCGTGCAAAATTTCGTTCCAATTGGATAAGAATTGCGCACTCTAGAGGCTCAAGAAGTCAAGACCCAAGATCGGTTTATATGGCAGCTATATCAGGTTATGGACCGATTTGAACCATACTTGGCACAGTTGTTGGATATAATAACAAAACACGTCGTGCAGAATTTCATTCTAATCGGATAAGAATTGCGCACTCTAGAGGCTCAAGAAGTCAAGACCCAAGATCGGTTTATATGGCAGCTATATCAGGTTATAGACCGATTTAAACCATACTTGGCACAGTTGTTGGATATAATAACAAAACACGTCGTGCAAAATTGCATTCTAATCGGGTAAGAATTGCGCACTCTAGAGGCTCAAGAAGTCAAGACCCAAGATCGGTTTATATGGCAGCTATATCAAAACAAGAACCGATATGGCCCATTTACAATACCAACCGACCTACACTAATAATAAGTATTTGTGCAAAATTTCAAGCGGCTAGCTTTACTCCTTCGGAAGTTAGCGTGCTTTCGACAGACGGACGGACGGACGGACGGACGGACGGACAGACGGACGGACATGGCTAGATCGACATAAAATTTCACGGCGATCAAGAATATATATACTTTATGGGGTCTCAGACGAATATTTCGAGTAGTTACAAACAGAATGACGAAATTAGTATACCCCCCATCTTATGGTGGAGGGTATAAAAATGCAATTACAGAGTCACAAGCTGTGAAAAAATTTGTCAACGCCGACTATATGAAAAATCCGCAATTACTTTTTGGGCAACCCAATATTTACATGTTTTTCTAGTTCTGTTCCCAAAATCTCAAAACGGACTTTGTCTGGACCTCCTTGGAATACTCCAAAACTTGCCAAATTTAAGAATAGAAACAAGTAAAAGCGTGCTAAGTACGGCCGAATCTTATATACCCCCCACCATTGATTGCATTTGTCGAGTTCTTTTTCCGATAGCTCTGTTAAGGCAAACAAAGGATAAAAGAGAAGAATTGATTTAATATTGGAGCTATATCAAATTATGTTCCGATTCGGACCCTAAATGAACTGAATGTTGGAGACCATAGTAGAAGTCAGTAAGAATTGCGCCCTTTAGGAGCTCAAGAAGTAAAATAGAGATATCGGTTTGCATGGGAGCTGTATCAGGCTATAGACTGATTCGGACCATATTTGACACGTATTTTGAGTGTCATGGAACCCGTTGTACAAAATTTCAGCTAAATCTGATAATAATTACGCCCTCTGGAGGCCCAAGAAGTCAAGATCCTAGAATGGTTTAAATGACAGCTATATCTGCCAGTATATAGTTATGAACCGATTTGAACCATATTTGACACAGTTGTTAGAAGTCATAACAAAACACCTCATGTAAAATTTCATCGAAATCGGATAAGAATTGTGCCCTCTAGTGGCTCACGAAGTCGAAATCCAAGATCGGTTTATATGGCAGCAATATCAAAACATGGATAAAGCCCATTTACAATCCCAACCGACCTACACTAATAAGAAGTATTTGTACAAAAAAAGATGCGACCTTAGCGCAGAGGTTAGCATGTCCGCCTATGACGCTGAGCGCCTGGGTTCGAATCCTGGCGTGACCATCAAAAAAAAATTTCAGCAGTGGTTTTCCCCTCCTAATGCTGGCAACATTTGTGAGGTACTATGCCATGTAAAACTTCTCTCCAAAGAGGTGTCGCACTGCGGCACGCCGTTTGGACTCGGCTATAAAAAGGAGACCCCTTATCATTGAGCTTAAAAACTTGAATCGAACTGTACTCATTGATATGTGAGAAGTTTACCCCTGTTCCTTAGTGGAATGTTCATGGGCAAAATTTAAAGCGGCTAGTTTTACTTCTTCGAAAGTTAGCGTGTTTTGAAAGACGGACATGGCTGGATCGACTTAGAATGTTATGACGAATATTTCGAGGAATTACAAACAGAATGATGAAATTAGTATACCCCCATCCTATGGTGGAGGGTATACAAACCAGTTATTTAAGGAATATAAAATGTCTGGTTCTTATATGGATTCTTCCATGTATTCAATTTCTCGGTCAGAATCTAATACCGAAAATAATATTGCCTACCGTAATTATTTATGCTCCATGAAGCAACGAGTAAAATGAAATCCAAAAAAATTTTATAATTTTTTTTTAATTCGAAGCGAAGATATTGCACTCCTTCTAACACCCTTAAAGATGGTTCACTAATCACCGAAGGAAATAAAGAAATTTGTAACATGTTTGCAAACTTTTATTTTTCCTCGACATATTCTGTTAAAATGTATGATATCAACTTTGAATAACCGTACGAGATTCTTCAAACCTCATTAATAAGTATGCCTTGAATAACTATTGATACCGTTTCTAAGAACTTGAAATCTCTAAAATGCTCTTTTAAAACATTTCCTAATGGGGTACCCGCTAATGTTCTTAAATTTTGCGATGATCACCTTAAGTTTCCTTCAACCAAGATTTTCAATAGATCTATAAAATAAGGCCTCGTACTATGGAAAAAATCCTATATTATTTGCCTATATAAATGTGGAAGTAGGTTCGATGTATCAAATTATAGAGGCATTGCAAAGTTAAGTACTTTACCAAAACTTCTTGAAAAGATTTGACTGATAACATCTCCCATCATGTTTCTTCAATTTATTCAGATGCACAACACGGGTTTCGTAAAGCTCGATCAACTGTTACAAATGGTTTACAGTTAGTAACTCTTGTCAATAATGGATTGAGGCAAAGGAAACAGACTGATTCTATATATACTGAATTTAATAAGGCATTCGATAAAGTCAATCATGGCCTACTTTTGTTTAAGCTCGGTAAAATTGGATTTTATCCTGTGTTATTAAATTGGGTTAATTCTTACTTACCTGGAAGTGTTCAGAATGTACACATGGGCGATCCATTTTCTAGGTCAATTATTGTGAAATCCGGTGTTTCACAGAGGGCAGTCATCTGGGTCCAATTATTTTTAATCTGTTTATAAATGATTTACCTTGTGTTATTAAAAATTCTTCAATCTTAATGTATGCTGATGACTTCAACATTTTTAAATCGCTGTGTTGCTTCTGAGCAGAATTTGCTCAGAACTCGACAAATGCGATCTATGGTGGAGGGCATATGCAAAGTAAGTTTAGTTGAAGGGCATAATTGTATGGTTTTATGTACCGTACTTGGCACAGTTGTTGGAAGTCAGAATGAATGTGTAGTATTTTAACTAAATCAGACGAAAATAGCGGCTTTTACGGGCTAAAGATCCAAAAAAGAATCCTAAAAAACCCCAAAACGGGCATAAATGTCCAACGTCATAAAATGGGTATCGAATGAAAGGTCTTTGGGAGTTGACTACGAATCTGGTATTCCCAATTAGGTCTGGGACCGGCCAACCCACTAAATACCCTTCAATAATCAACGGGATAATATGTCAATTAAAAGAAAGGTCTATGATATTATATTTCGAATCTAATGTTGGTATAAGGATTCAAGTATCTAGGTCACGTCCTACCATTCCGCAGGACAGAAGATCGCGACAATAAAAGACTAAAATAAAACAAGCAAAAAGGCATTAAGTTCGGCCGGGCCGAACTTTGGATACCCACTACCTCGGGTATATATATAAACCGCCTTTCATCAAAATTCGGTGAAAAATTCACAACTTATGTCCCATTTCATTTATATTAAAATATGTTCCGATTTGGACCAAATACTAATAAGTACAGTAGATATATCTAAAAATAAACCGATCTGAACCATATACGACACGGATGTCGAAAAGCCTTACATAAGACTTTGTCAAATTTCAACGATATCGGATTATAAATGCGAATTTTATGGGGCCAAGACTTTAAATCGAGATATCGGTTTACATGGCAGCTATATCCACATCTGAACCGATTTGGGCCAAGTTGCATAAAAATGTCGAAGAGCCTAACTTAAAGCACTGTCCCAAACTTGAGCGAAATCGGACAATAAATGCCTCTTTCATGGGCCCAACACCTTAAATCGAAAGATCGGTCTATATGGCAGCTATATTCAAATCTAGACCGATCTGGGCAAAATTGAAGAAGCACGCCGAAGAGCCTAACTAAACTCATTGTCTCAAATTTCAGCGACATCAGACAATAAATGCCTCTTTTATGGGCCCAACACCTTAAATCGAGAGATCGGTCTATATGGCAGCTATATGCAAATCTAGACCGATCTGGGCAAAATTGAAGGACGCCGAAGAGCCTAACTAAACTCACTGTCCCAAATTTCAGCGACATCAGACAATAAATGCGTCTTTTATGGCCCCAAAACCTAAAACCTAGACATCGGTCTATATGGCAGCTATATCCAAATCTGGACCGATCTGTGCGATATTGCAAAAGTATGTCTAGGGGGTTAATTTAGCTCACTGTCCCGAATTTCAGCGACATCGGACAATAAATGACCATTTTATGGGCCCAAAACCTTAAATCAGGAAATCGGTCTATATGGCAGCTATATCCAAATCTGGACCGATATGAGCCAAATTGACAAGGGATGTCGAAGGGCCTAACTCTACTCACTGTCCCAAATTTCAACAAAATCGGGCAATAAATGAGCATTTTATGGGCCCAAAACCTTAAATCTGGAAATCGGTCTATAAGGCAGCTATATCCAAATCTGAACCGATGTGGGCCAAATTGACAAAGGATGTCGAAGGGCCTAACTCTACTCACTGTCCCAAATTTCAACAAAATCGGGCAATAAATGTGGCTTTTATGGGCCTTAGACCCTAAATCGGAGTATCGGTCTCTATGGCAGCTATATCCAAATCTGGACCGATCTGAGCCAAATTGACAAAGGATGTCGAAGGACCTAACACAACTCACTGTCCCAAATTTCAGCGAAACCGCATTATTAATGTGGCTTCTATGGGCCTAAAACCCTAAATCAGGGGATCGGTCTATATGGCAGCTATATCCAAATCTGAACTGATCTGGGCCAAATTGACGAAGGATGTCGAAGGGCTTATCACAACTCACTGTCCCAAATTTCAACAAAATCGGATAATAAATGTGGCTTTTATGGGCCTAAGACCCTAAATCGGAGGATCGGTCTATATGGGGGCTATATTAAGATATAGTCCGATATAGCCCATCTTCGACCTTAACCTGCTTATGGACAAAAAAAAGAATCTGTGCAAAATTTCAGCTCAATATCTCTATTTTTAAAGACTGTAGCGTTATTTCAACAGACTGACGGACAGACGGACGGACATGTCTAGATCGTCTTAGATTTTTACGCTGATCAAGAATATATATACTTTATAGGGTCGGAAATGGATATTTCGATGTATTGCAAACGGAATGACAAAATGAATATACCCCCATCCTTCGGTGGTGGGTATAAAAATGAATTAGGGTGAATCTGAACGAGACTCGTAGCCCTGAATATCTTGATAGCCTTCTTCAAAATGATTGACATTATGGGGCTCATACAAAATTGTGCTCTAGCACAATGCTGATATTACTTCAGGGTCATGATTGCCTACTATGGCGGTAAATAATAGGTATTTGATAGTAGAAACGTAAACCACACATATATACCGACTATAGCAATATGTAGCTCCGATGTGGTTTTTGGGAATGGAGTATGAATCTGATATCCACTTTCGTGCAAAAAGAGTTTGGCTGCTCCAATCCACCACCAAATCCAAGAGAATGAAGTAGATCTAACATCCAAACTTTAATGGGCGGACCCTCCCCATACCCTATTTTCAAAAACGCCAGATCTCGGAGATGGGTGGGGGGATTTCAGCGAAATTTAGTTTGTTTAGAAAAACTTTAATGCATACATTATATCCATATTTAGGGTGGGATATCTAAAGGCCGTCCGACCTCCAAAGCCACCAGCCAAATGAAATATTGACTAATAATGACAATATGGGACTCAAATGAAAGGTATTTGAGACCAGAGCATGAATCTGATATATGGGGATCCGTCTCACCCCCATGCAGGACATATTTATGGACCATTGCAATATAAGGCTCCAATGAAAGGCATTTGGGAGAAGAGCGCCAATATAATATCCACATTGGCGCGAAATATCTGAAAGGCGGTACTAGCACCCCCAAACAGGGCTTATTTCCTGACATGACCGTTTAGGGCTCAGATAAAATAAGAGAGTGAAAGACAAAAATTGTCATATATAAGTTATGATGATCAACCGAGTCGAAAGCCTTTTTGCCATCATCAATTGCACTTCTAATTGATTCAGAAACTTCAACAAATGCACTTACGCAACTATAATGGGCGCGAAACCCGGATTGTCTATCGGTCAACAAAGTTTCATGATGAAGATATTCGGACATTTGTTTATGCAAAATCAACTTTCGAGAGGTAACATAATATAGAAATCGGACGGAAATCGTTATTAGATTTATTGATATGGACTGGAGATAAGAATTGAACTAATATTCTAATGACTCTTGGGCCAATGTTATCAAGACCAAGACCATTTGACTTGACTGATCTAAGACTATGTACAATAAAACTTCGTTGTGCGATACACAACTAAACTCAAAACTGCAATCAACATTTGTGCATTTCGGGAGCCTATTAGTGTCTAGGTAAAAAGTCGAGACTATATCTAAGGTCGGAATATTAACAAAAGTTTCATTCAGTTCATTTATATCACCATGGTAATTTGAAATTGCCTTGGATTTTCCAATTCCGATATCGTTTATAACCCTCCAATTGCCTTTCGTCACTAAAGCCGAATAATATTTGGAGTTCTTTAACTTAAGTTTATTGCCGTGCTGAATTCCTCATGAAGTTCAGGCATTTTAAATCGTTTCCTAATAGTGGAATTAAACCAAGGCTTAGTATCCGATTTCTTTATCTTAGTCCGACTGTTGCATCATAGATACGTCCAATGTTATCTTGAAAAAAGCTTAATTTCTTATCGACAGATATAAGATCATACATATATACCATTCCAATAGACTTCCTGAATCCTTTTATCTAAGGCAGAATAGTCAACATTTTTGAAGTCGCAGTACGAAAACTTCTTCACTGTCTTTGACACAGTGAAATTGTAAGCCAGATAAATCAAATCATGTCTTGAGAAACACGGGGCAGATATTTGCTCATAGAGCGAAATATTAGTAGTATTATTCACAAAGAACATATCCAAAAGGGTATTAACAGTTGACGAAAAATGAGTAGGGTTTCTAGGACAACATATTGTCCCTCAATTTAGAATCTACAAGAATATTGGAATTAAAGTCCCCATCAATAATAACATCGTTATATCCCAATGTTATGGTCTCTAAGACGTTATGAATTTGGAACAAAGACTAGAGTTATGACTTCCAATATCCATCCAAAGTATAATCCGAATCGGTCTATAAACAGATATAACCACCATATAAACCGATCCCCGGATTTGATTTCTTCAGCCCAAAGAAGCCCCAATATTCACCTGATTTGGCTGAAATTAGGCCCAAAACCCTGTCTTATGACTTGCAACATCAGAGCCAAGTTCTATCGGAATCGGTCAATATGATGATATAGGCCCTCCTAAATGAAGATATCCCAAAATGACTTCTTGAGACCAAAATAATTCAAATACAAACTCTGTTAATTACATTTTTAGCTGAAGCCATGGTGGCCCGGCCAAACTTAGCCCGCTTTTGTTTGTTATTTTTATACCCTCCACCATAGGATGGGGGTATACTTATTTCGTCATTCTGTTTGTAACTACTCGAAATATTCGTCTGAGACCCCATAAAGTATATACATTCTTGATCGTCGCGACATTTTATGTCGATTTAGCCATGTCCGTCCGTCCGTCTGTCTGTCGAAAGCACGCTAACTTCCGAAGGAGTAGAGCTAGCCGCTTGAAATTTTGCACAAATACTTCTTATAAGTGTAGGTCGGTTGGTATTGTAAATGGGCCATATCGGTCCATGTTTTGATATAGCTGCCATATAAACCGATCTTGGATCTTGGCTTCTTGAGCCTCTAGAGTGCGCAATTCTTATCCAATTGGAATGAAATTTTGCAAGACGTGTTTTGTTATTATATCCAACAACTATGCCAAATATGGTTTAAATCGGTTCATAACCTGATATAGCTGCCATATAAACCGATCTTGGATCTTGGCTTCTTGAGCCTCTAGAGTGCGCAATTCTTATCCGATTTGACTGAAATTTTGCACATAGTGTTTCGTTACGATATCCAACAACTGTGCCAAGTATGGTTCAAATCGGTAAATAACCTTATATATCTGTCATATGAACCGATCTTGGGTCTTGACTTCTTGAGCCTCTAGAGTGCGCAATTCTTATCCGATTTGAATGAAATTTTGCACGACGTGTTTTGTTATGATAACCAACAATTGTGCCAAGTATGGTTCGAAACGGTCCATAACCTGATATAGCTGCCATATAAACCGATCTTGGGTCTTGACTTCTTGAGCCTCTAGAGGGCTCAATTATCGTCCGATTTAACTGAAATTTTGCACATAGTGTTTTGTTATTACTTTCAACAACTGTGCTAAGTATGATTCAAATCGGTTCATAATCTGGTATAGCTGGCATATAAACCGATCTTGGATCTTGACGTCTTGAGCCAAGTGATGGCGCAATTCTCATCCGATTTGACTGAAATTTTGATTGAGGTGTTTTGTTATGACCTCCAATAACTGTGCTAAGTATGGCGTAAATCGATATAGAACCTGATATAGCTGCCATATGAACCGATCTGGGGTCTTGACTTCTTGAGCCTCTAGAGGGCCCAATTCTCATCCGATTTGGCTGAAATTTTGTACAAGGGCTTCTCTCAACATACGTGTCTAGTATGGTCTGAATCGATCAATAGCTTGATACAGCTCCCATATAAACCTATCTCCCGATTTTGCTTCTTGAGCCCCCTACAAGGCGCAATCCTTATCCGAATGAACTGAAATATTACACAATGACTTCTACAATGTCAATCTGCATTCATGATATAGCTCCAATAGGATAACAGTTCTTATTCAATATTCTATGTTTGTCTAAAAAGAGATACCGCGCATAGAACTCGACAAATGCGATCAATGGTGGAGGGTATATAAGATTCGGCCCGGCCGAACTTAGCACGCTCTTACTTGTTTCGGTTTTCATCAAAAAGAGGCCTCTTTCGAAAAATAGGTTTTCAGCAATACTGCACGCGCTCATCTTTTCATAGTTTATACAATACAAATATAGAATAAAGCATCACACACAGAATCATACAGCCATTTTGGTAGGCTATGATGATCGATGATGGTGATGCCACTGTCACTCGTTGTGGGTATATTTCGATGGGCTTTTAAAGGCTACTGTTTTGTGCCAACACAATGTGAAGATGACGATCGACGATGGTGCAAACGCATCACCATCGTTTATGCGTCGTTGCGTTGCAATAAGTCTGCTCATCATTTGGGCTTTGTTTATGTAGCGTTGAAGCGATATCGTTTCATTTTTGTCGCAACCAAATGGCAGCTCGTCTCCGCTTTTGATGTTTGTTGTGCCAATGGTATTATTGGCCAATTGACTTTTTGAATATGCAGCACATGTTGCAATCAAATTGCTGTAAAGCGTCAAATCTTTAAAGTTTCCTCCTTTTTGCGATTGTGTGCGGCATATGAATGAGTGAGTGCGTGTTTTGTGCATATGTCGCCCGATGCTGTTATTTATGATGATGTTTTCCGTTGTGGCTTGTTTTTTTTTTTTTTTTATACCCTCCACCATAAGATGGGGGGTATACTAATTTCGTCATTCTGTTTGTAACTACTCGAAATATTCGTCTGAGACCCCATAAAGTATATATATTCTTGATCGTCGTGAAATTTTATGTCGATCTAGCCATGTCCGTCCGTCTGTCCGTCCGTCCGTCCGTCCGTCTGTCTGTCGAAAGCACGCTAACTTCCGAAGGAGTAAAGCTAGCCTCTTGAAATTTTGCACAAATACTTCTTATTAGTGTAGGTCGGTTGGTATTGTAAATGGGCCATATCGGTCCATGTTTTGATATAGCTGCCATATAAACCGATCTTGGGTCTTGACTTCTTGAGCCTCTAGAGTGCGCAATTCTTATCCGATTGGAATGAAATTTTGCACGACGTGTTTTGGTATGATATCCAACAATTGTGCCAAGTATAGTTCAAATCGGTCCATAACCTGATATAGCTGCCATATAAACCGATCTTGGGTCTTGACTTCTTGAGCCTCTAGCGTGCGCAATTCTTATCCGATCAGAATGAAATTTTGCACGACGTGTTTTGTTATGATATCCAACAACTGTGCCAAGTATGGTTCAAATCGGTCCATAACCTGATATAGCTGCCATATAAATCGATCTTGGGTCTTGACTTCTTGAGCCTCTAGAGTGCGCAATTCTTATCCGATTGGAATGAAATTTTGCACGACGTGTTTTGTTACGATATCCAACAAGTGTGCCAAGTATGGTTCAAATCGGTTCATAACCCCTGATATAGCTGCCATATAAACCGATCTTGGGTCTTGACTTCTTGAGCCTCTAGCGTGCGCAATTCTTATCCGATCAGAATGAAATTTTGCACGACGTGTTTTGTTATGATATCCAACAACTGTGCCAAGTATGGTTCAAATCGGTCCATAACCTGATATAGCTGCCATATAAATCGATCTTGGGTCTTGACTTCTTGAGCCTCTAGAGTGCGCAATTCTTATCCGATTGGAATGAAATTTTGCACGACGTGTTTTGTTACGATATCCAACAAGTGTGCCAAGTATGGTTCAAATCGGTTCATAACCTGATATAGCTGCCATATAAACCGATCTTGGGTTTTGACTTCTTGAGCCTCTAGAGGGCGCAATTCTTATCCGAATGGAATGGAATTTCGCACGACGTGTTTTGTTATGATACCCAACAACTGTGCCAAGTATGGTTCAAATCGGTCCATAACCTGATATTGCTGCCATATAAACCGATCTGGGGTCTTGACTTCTTGAGCCTCTAGAGAGCACAATTCTTATCCGATTTGAATGAATTTTTGCACCAAGTATTTCGTTATAATATCCAACAACTGTGCCAAGTATGGTTGAAATCGGTCCATAACCTGATATAGCTCTCATATAAACAGATCTGGGGATTTGACTTCTTGAGCTTCTAGAGGGCGCAATTCCTATCCGATTTGGCTGAAATTTTGCATGACGTATTTTATTTTTACTTTCAACAACTGTGTCAAATAAGGTTCAAATCGGTTCATAACCTGATATAGCTGCCATATAAACCGATCTGGGATCTTGACTTCTTGACCCCTAGAAGTCGCAATTATTATCCGATTTGCCTGAAATTTTGTACGACGGATCCCCTCATGACCATCAACAAACGTGTTTATTATGGTCTGAATCGGTCTATAGCCCGATACAGATCCCATATAAATCGTTCTCTCTATTTTATTTCGTGAGCCCCAATGGGCGCAATTCTTATACGAATTGGCTGAAATTTTACACAGGTCTCCAAGATATAATTTATTTGTGGTCCGAACCGGACCATATCTTGATATCGTTTTAATAGCAGAGCAACTCTTTTCTTATATCCTTTTTTGCCTATGAAGAGATGCCGGGAAAAGAAGTCGACAAATGCGATCCATGGTGGAGGGTATATAAGATTCGGCCCGGTCGAACTTAGCACGCTTTTACTTGTTTTTTTTTTAAAGCTATTTTGTGTGTCTACATTGTGATCACCCATCTTCTGTTATGTGACATTTTACTTAGAAGCCTTGGAAAAAACGTTTTGTTTGGCTGGCATTAAAATGAAAGCAACAATGGCGGCATTTGATACTTTCTAATGTCACTCGATGATTTAGATTCGACAGATGCGACCGGGCATAATAACAAACAGCTAAGGAAATAGAGTTTAGGACTATGTTAATAGCACTCTAGATAAGGTGGGATAAGATTTGGATTTTCCTAAGCCCAAATAAAATTTTTCTTAACTTTTAGTTAAGAATTTCTTAATTTCTTCTATTGGCTTAGTTGGATGCGGCACCATCCAAGCCTCTTTAACACCTGAGTAGAGGTGAAATAAATTACCAAAAAACAAATTAATTCACCTGTACACCGCATGATACCATATCCAAAAAGAAATAAAACAAATCAACAACATAAACCCAGTAGACAACTGGACACCACAGCTCCCTGATATCATTTGGAGGCGATATCCGTGGTGATGACTAGTGTTGCCATTGAGAAAAGAAATAAGACAGCCAGTTGAACATTTTTATAAAATTTGCCAAATCAAGATGTCTCAAATCCTCCTGATCAGTAAGAAGATAAAGATAGGTTTTCACAAAGACGCACACTTGCTTCCTACAGAGGGTGGGGGACGAGCCCGCCAAAATTATTATTTCTAAAGAAAAACAAGTAAAAGCATGTTAAGTTGGGTCGGACCGAATCTTGGAAACCCACCACAATGAATTCTGCTAAAAATTTATACAAAATAAATTTAGGTGAAGGGCATAATTTTATTTTATTCTACATACCTCTAGTAACCGATCAAGGATGATTGAGAGACCAGTATACATGAAAGCCACATGCAAAATATCAACCAAATCGAACAAAAATTGCGGATTGTAAAGGCTCAAGAAGTCAAATCGGGAGATCGGTTTATATGGGAGCTATATCAGGTTATAGACCGATTCCGACCGTACTAAGCAATGTTGTTGGAGGTTATAAAAGAACACTTCTAGCAAAACTTCAGCCAAATCGGACAAAAATGGCTGGTTCTAGGGAATCAAGAAATCAAACAGGGAGATCAGTTTATATGGGAGCTATATCAGGTTGTAGACTGATTGGGACCGTAGTTGACACAGTTATTTGAAGTCATAACGGAACACAACTAGCAAAATTTCAACCAAAACAAACAAAAATTGCGGCTTCTAGGGGCTCAAGAAGTCAAATCGTGAGATCGGTTTATATGGGAGCTATATCAGGTCATAGTTCGATTCCGACCGTAGTTGACACAGTTATTGGAGGTCTTAACGGAACACTACATTCAAATTTTTATTCAAATCGGACAAAAATTGCGCCTTCCAGTGGCTCAAGAAGTCAAATCTAGAGATAGAGTTTATATGAGAGCTATATCTAAATCTGAACCGATCTGACCCATTTGCAACCCCCATCGATCTACATCGATATAAAGTATCTACGCAAATTTTTTAGCGACAGACGGACGGTCGGAAGGACTGAAGGACGGACGGACGGACATGGCTAGATTGACGAGACGAACAAGAAAATATATACTTCGAGGTTTTACAAACGGAATAACTATTTTTTTTTGTCTATTTTTGAATTTAATCGAATTTCTACTTTTGTCGGCCTATCTAATGTCACCGTTGCGCATGGGTAAGCCTATGAGGCTTACCCATGCCAAAAATATCAGAAAAAATTTTGAGCACTGGATATTCCTTCACTAATAGTTGCGACAATAATCATTATCATTATCATATCCATTTAAGAATTCAGTACAAAAACTGACGGCCTAGACCACTAAATTAGTTTTTTATACCCATCACCGAAGGATGGGGGTATATTCATTTTGTCATTCCGTTTGCAACACATCGAAATATCCATTTCCGACCCTATAAAGTATATATATTCTTAATCAGCGTAAAAATCTAAGACGATCTAGACATGTCCGTCCTTCTCTCCGTCTGTCTGTTGAAATCACGCTACAGTCTTTAAAAATAGAGATATTGAGCTGAAATTTTGCACAGATTCTTTTTTTGTCCATAAGCAGGTTAAGTTCGAAGATGGGCTATATCGGACTATATCTTGATATAGCCCCCATATAGACCGATCCGCCGATTTAGGGTCTTAGGCCCATAAAAGCCACATTTATTATCCGATTTTGTTGAAATTTGGGACGGTGAGTTGTGTTAGGCCCTTCGACATCCTTTGTCAATTTGGCTCAGATCGGTCCAGATTTGGATATAGCTGCCATATATACCGATCCTCCGATTTAGGGTATAAGGCCCATAAAAGCCACATTTATGGTCCGATTTCGCTGAAATTTGGGACAGTGAGTTGTCTTAGGCCCTTTGACATGTTTCTTTAATTTGGTTCAGATTTGGATATAGCTGCCATATAGACCGATCCTCAGATTTAGGGTCTTAGACCCATAAAAGCCACATTTACTATCCGATTTTGCTGAAATTTGGGACAGTGAGTTATGTTAGGACCTTTGACATATTTCTTCAATTCGGTCCAGATCGGTTCAGATTTGGATATAGCCCCCATATAGACCGATCCGCCGATTTAGGGTCTTAGGCCCATAAAAGCCACATTTATTATCCGATTTCGCTGAAATTTCGGACAGTGAGTTGTGTTAGGCCATATGACATTCTTCGTCAATTTGGCTCAGATCGGTCCAGATTTGAATATAGCTGCCATATAGATCGATCCTCCGATTTATGGTATAAGGCCCATAATAGCCACATTCATTATCCGATTTTGCTGAAATTTGGGACAGTGAGATGTGTTAGGTCCTTTGACATATTTCTTCAATTTGGTCCAGATCGGTTCAAATTTGGATATAGCTGCCACGTAGACCGATTTCTTGATTTATGGTTTTGGGCCCATAAAATGCTCATTTATTGCCCGATGTCCCCGAAATTTGGAACAGTGAGTTAAGTTAAGCCCCTTGACTTACTTCTGCAATATCGCACATATCGGTCCAGATTTGGATATAGCTGCGATATAGACCGATATCTAGGATTTAGGTTTTTGGGGCCATAAAAGACGCATTTATTGTCCGAAGTGAGTTTGGTAAGGCTCTTCGACGTCCTTCTTCAATTTTGCCCAGATCAGTCCAGATTTGAATATAGCTGCCATATAGACCGATCTCTGGATTTAAGGTTTTCGGCCCATAAAAGAGGCATTTATTGTCCGATTTCGCCGAAATTTGGGACAGTGCTTAGTGTTAGGCTCTTCGACATGTTTATGCAACTTGGCCCAAGTCGGTCCAGATTTGGATATAGCTGCCATGTAGACCGATATCTCGATTTAAAGTCTTGGCCCCATAAAAGGCGCATTTATAATCCGATTTCACTGAAATTTGACACAGTGACCTATGTTCGACTTTTCGACATCCGTGTCGTATATAGTTCAGATCGGTAGGAGGTATATGAGTATAAGGTATGAAATTTTCACCGAATTTTGATGAAAGGTGGTTTACATATACCCAAGGTGGTGGGTAGCCAAAGTTCGGCCCGGCCGAACTTAACGCCTTTTTACTTGTTTCTTTTTGTACTAATTTCGTCATTCCGTTTGTAAAACATCGAAATATTCATTTGAAGTATATTTTTGATCGTCTTGACATTCTAAGTCGATTTAGCCATGTCGGTCCGTCCATCTGTCAAAAACACACTAACTTTCGAAGGGATAAAGCTAGGAGAATGAAATTTTGCACAAATACTTCCTATTAGTGTAGGTCAGTTTGGATAGTAAATGGGTCATATTGGTCTATGTTTTGATATAGCTGCCATACAAACCGATCTTGTATCTTGACCTCTTGAGCCCCTAAACGCCTCAATTCTTATCCGATTTGTCTTAAATGTTGTATAAGATATTTTGTTATGTCTCCCAACTTTTGTGATAAGTATGTTTCAAACCGATTTAAAACTTGATATAGCTCCCATATAAACCGATCTTCTAATTTGACTGTTTGAGCCTCTAGAGGGCGCAATTCTTATGCGGTTTGGCTAAACATTATTTTAACGACTTCTCCTACGACCTTCCACATACTTTGCACGCTTTTACTTGCTGTCACTCGATTCGTTCGCCAAGTTATTGAAAACAGCTATTTATCTTTATAAAATCAGCTGTTTTCAATGACTTGGCGAACGAATCGAGTGACAAAACGAAAAAAATGTGTGCTTTCGGCATGCCACTTGGGCTCGACTATAAAAAGGAGGCGTCTTAACTTTGAGCTAAATTTTCAATCAAACCCGCTCCACTGCTCCTTCGCTTTCAAAACGTAGAAAAATCCCACCTCTATAACGTAACCCAATCTCTAATAGCTCTGATTCTGTATATATTCGATGAGCCTTCCCCTTTAACAGTTAAGCACAAATATTCACACTCTACAAAATAAATTTTTATCTATGGGGAAATCTGTGGGAAATTTAAAAAATAAAACAGCAATCAACCGCAACGAAATTCCTATATACAATTTTTCCTTAAGGACCGATAGGTTACCATAACAAAGATAAAAACTGCATGATCAATTTTTACCACTCTGCCCTCTCTGTTCGTGGTGGCATCTCCATTTAATTGATCCATTGGCCAACAGATGACGCTTTTCTAAATGTTAGCGCTGCCATATATAAAAGAAAGGTTTAGACTTTTATACCCAAAATGTTTATAAAATATTGGGTTGCCCAAAAAGTAATTGCGGATTTTTCATATAGTCGGCGTTGACAATTTTTTTCACAGCTTGTGACTCTGTAATTGCATTCTTTCTTCTTTCAGATATCAGCTGTTACTTTTAGCTTGCTGTAGAAAAAAAAGTGTAAAAAAGTATATTTGCTTAAAGTTCATTCTAAGTTTTATTAAAAATGCATTTACTTTCTTTTAAAAAATCCGCAATTACTTTTTGGGCAACCCAATAACTTAAAAGTTCTCCGTTCCATGTTGCCCCTGATTCTTGCGCAAACGCATATACATGACTGAGAATTTGACATTTCTCTCATCTGTTACAGCGCCTATAACATTGATCATCATGTGTTAGTTGTTTATAACTGACTATAAGGCTACCTGTTGAATAGTCATAATTTAGCCTTTTTATACCCACCACCGAAGGATGGGGGTATATTCATTTTGTCATTCCGTTTGCAATACATTGAAATATCCATTTCCGACCCTATAAAGTATATATATTCTTGATCAGCGTAAAAATCTAAGACGATCTATACATGTCCGTCCGTCTGTCTGTTGAAATCACGCTACAGTCTTTAAAAAAAGAGATATTGAGCTGAAATTTTGCATAGACTCTTTTTTTGTCCATAAGCAGGTTAAGTTCGAAGATGGGCTATATCGGACTATATCTCTATATAGCCCCCATATAGACCGATCCGCCGATTTAGGGTTTTAGGCCCATGAAAGCCACATTTATTATCCGATTTTGCTGGAATTTGGGCAGTGAGTTGCGTTGGGCCCTTCGACATCCTTCGTCAATTTGGCTCAGATCCGTTCAGATTTGGATATAGCTGCCATATAGACCGATCCTCCAATTTATGGTCTTAAGCCCATAAAAGCCACATTTATTATCCGAGTTTGCTGAAATTTGGGACAGTGAGTTGTGTTAGGCCTCTCAACATCCTTCTTCAATTTGGCCCAGATCCGTCCAAATTTGGATATAGCTGCAATATAGACCGATCCTCCAATGTAGGGTCTTAAGCCCATAAAAGCCACATTTGTTATCCGATTTTGCTGAAATTTGGGACAGTGAGTTGTGTTAGGCCCTTCGACATCCTTCATCAATTTGGCCCAGATCGGTTCAGATTTGGATACAGCTGCCATATAGACCGATCCTCCGATTTAGGGTCTTAGGCCCATAAAGCCCACATTTATTATCTGATGTCGCCGAAATTTGGGACAGTGAGTTAAGTTAAACCCCTGGACATACTTCTGTATTATGCCACAGATCGATACATATTTGGATATAGCTGCCATATATACCGATCTCTCGGTTTTAGGTTTTGGGGCCATAAAAAACGCATTTATTGTCCGATGTCGCCGCAATTTGAGACAGTGAGTTCTGTTAGGCCCTTCGACATTCTTCTTCAATTTCATGTTTATTTAATTTAATTTAATGTTTTGGGCCCATAACTGGAGCATTTATTATCCGATGTTGCCGAAATTTGGGACAGAGAGTTGAGTTAAGCCCCTCCACATATTTCTGCAAATTGGTCGAGATCGATCAAGATTTGCATATAGCTGCCATATAGACCGATATCTCGATTTGAAGTCTTAGCTCCATAAAAAGCTCATTTATAATCCGATATCACTGAAATTTGACACATTGACTTACGTTTTCGACATCCATATTGTATATGAGTCAGATCGGTTTACTTTTAGATATAACTACTAAAAAGACCAATATTTTGTTATACATAATTGAACAACAACTTGTACTTATTAGTATTTGGTCCAAATCGGATCATATTTCGGTATATATTGCTATGGGATATAAGGTATGCAATTTTAACCGGATTTTGATACCCGGGGTGGTGGGTATCCAAAGTTCAGCCCGGCCCAACTTAACGCCTTTTTATACCCTCCACCATAAGATGGGGGTATACTAATTTCGTCATTCTGATTGTAACTACTCGAAATATTCGTCTGAGACCCCATAAAGTATATATATTCTTGATCGTCGTGAAATTTTATGTCGATCTAGCCATGTCCGTCCGTCTGTCTGTCGAAAGCACGCTAACTTCCGAAGGAGTAAAGCTAGCCGCTTGAAATTTTGCAAAAATACTTCTTGTTAGTGTGTGTGGGTTGGTATTGTAAATGGGCCATATCGGTCCATGTTTTGATATAGCTGCCATATAAACCGATCTTGGGTCTTGACTTCTTGAGCCTCTAGAGTGCGCAATTCTTATCCGATTGGGATGAAATTTTGCACGACGTGTTTTGTTATGATATCCAACATCTGCGCCAAGTATGGTTAAAATCGGTTCATAACCTGAAATAGCTGTCATATAAACCGATCTTGGGTCTTGATTTCTTGAGCCTCTAGAGTGCGCAATTCTTATCCGATTGGGATGAAATTTTGCACGACGTGTTTTGTTATGATATCCAACATCTGTGCCAAGTATGGTTAAAATCGGTTCATAACCTGATATAGCTGCTATATAAACCGATCTTGGGTCTTGACTTCTTGAGCCTCTAGAGGGCGCAATTATTATCCGATATGAATGAAATTTTATACGACGGATTCTCTCATGACCATCAACATACGTGTTTATTATAGTCTGAATCGGTATATAGCCCGATACAGCTCCCATATAAATCGATCTCTCTTTTTTGCTTCTTGAGCCCACAAAGAGCGCAATTCTTATTCGAATTGGCTGACATTTTACACAGGTCTCCAACATATAATTTAATTGTGGTCCAAACCGGACCATTTCTTGATATCGCTCTAATAAAAGAGCAAATCTTTTCTTATATCCTTTTTTTGCCAAAGAAAAGATGCCGGGAAAAGAACTCGACAAACGCAATCCATGGTGGAGGGTATATAAGATTCGGCCCGGCCGAACTTACTTGTTTTTGTTACTTGTTTTTGTTATATTCGTAGTCTAGTCCCGAATACATTTCATTAGAGTCCCATATTGACATTTACGTCCAATATGTTTGTTTGGGGAAGTTTTTGGGGATGGACGAATCCTCGCGTACTTGATCACAATTTACTCGTGCCCAATTTATACTCCCCAATACATTTCATTTGGTACCCATATTGTCTCTATCGGTCCACTTTTTTTAAGTGGTGTTTTTGGGGTAACGGGGGAGGGTCCACCCACTTCCAATATCGACAAACTAAAATGCCTTTCCTTCTTCTCGACCATTTTCGAAATCTACTCCAATTATTAATATGAAATTCGTAGTCTACTCCTGAATACCTTTCATTTAAATACCATATTGTCCCGATCGGATCACTTTTATTTTGGGGTGGTACTTTTATGGTAAGGGGGAGGGTCCGCCCCCTACCGATATCAATAAATTATATAGCCTATTGCTCCTTCCGGATCATTCCCTACAATCTGTGAAAATTTGAATGAAATCGGTTCAGCCGTTTGGGAGTGTATACGGAACAAACATATGTACAAACCCACAAACAAACAAACAAACATACAAACAAACACAAGTTAATTTTTATATATATATAGATAGATAGAAGAAGAATACTGTAAAGGCAAAATTTATAAAACACGGCAATACTGGCTTCGATATCCAGCTTGGTCTCAAAAGCCTTTACCATACGCAAGACACTAGAAAAGTTTCAATATTCAGTGTAGATCATGGTTAATATCTCCTTCACTTGGCTGTTGTAGATTGTTATCATTTTCGCACCTTTGGTAGCATATAAATCTACATTTTACATATGACCGATGGGGCAAAAGCAATGCTTTACAAAAAAAAAAAAAATTCATCTACACCAGCCGCATGACGCACAGACGGACGACAATACCGCCATAGCTATAGGCATTGACCCAGCATCATACCCCATGCCAAGCTACACACAAGCTCTCACACATAACAACGCAACACGTTCCAAGCTCTTCACCTGCTCGGGAGCGTTTTATCTGCCATCCACAATCGTGGTTATCAACATTATTTAGGCGATATGCAAATTGGTTTTTTGTATTTAATGGAACCCCATTAGCTGGGAGTAGAGCTCAGAAGATGTTGGAGATTTCCAAAGTGTGTTTTTTTTTTTTTTTTTTTTGGTTAAATCACTGCGAATATAAATGGCACAAAGGTGGTTGGCTGATGGCCAACCTGCCAGTCTGAAAATTTTATAATAATGAGGGTTTCCTTGGGCGGAGGAGGAGAAGGCATCTGGTGATGAGGGCTATGAATGCTGTGCCTCTTTAGTGACTTTGGCTTTTTCTCTCTCGTAACCTGAGAGTGATGTAGATAATTTTAAATAAAACAATTTTTCAAATCATATAAAAGATGAAAAATCCTCTACATAAGTAATTCCGGCTCATGTGTCAAAACACAATGGCAAAGGCCTTTTACTGAGAGAAAACTAAACAAAAACGTGCAAAATTCCATATCAATTGAAGATATCAATAACAAACAAAGAGTTTAAACACAAAAATATTTAAAAAACCAGTAAGGAGAGGCAAAACTCGAGCGGCACAGTCTGTATAATACCCTACACCTATCCTTAAATTATAAATTCGGGCAATAGATATAAGTATATGACGGCTACATCTTAATCTGAACCGACTTTTTTCGAACATAGTTTGAAAATTGTTGTCAACAGGGCCACATAAGTGCAAATCCGGCGATAAAAATATATGGGAGCTATATCCAAATCTAAACCGATATTAGAAACAAAACAATCCATGGCAAATTTTGTGCAGATCGGTTGAAAATTGTTGTGACTACAGCGATTAAAGTGCAAATCGGGCGATACATATATATGGGAGCTATATCTAAATCTGAACCGATTTTTACCAATTTTACGATAGCGTTCGTCCTTGAGACAAAAAAGTTACATTTGCAAAATTTCGTGAAGATTGGACAACATATACGACCTGTAACTTGATTACAAGAATACATAGACGGTAATGGCTACAATGGATCAGAAAGTGATTCTGAGTCGATCGGTATACTTATCAATGGGTCTAGCTCTTCTCCTTCATAGCGTTCCAAACAAATGCACAAACTTATAATACCCTGTATCACATTGGTGGTGTAAGGTATAATAAGTATGAGCGTGCTAAGTTCGCCCGGGCCGAATCTTATATACACTCCACCATGGATCGCATATATTAAGTTCTTTTCCCGGTATCCCTTTATGGGCAAACAAAGAATATTGGATAAAAATTGCTATGCTAATCAAGCTATATCAGGTTAAGAACCGATTCGGACCGATTTGGCTTGGATGTTGGCGACCATAGCATATGCCATTCTGAAACAAGTAAAAAGGCGTTAAGTTCGGCCGGGCCGAACTTTGGATACCCACCACCTCGGGTATATATGTGAACAACCTTTCGTCAAAACCCAGTGAAAAATGCATACCTTATGCCCCATAGCAGCTATATAGACATATCGTCCGATTTAGACCAAATGCTTATAAGTACAAGTCATTGTTCAATCGAGAGATCGGTCTATATGGCAGCTATATCCAAATCTGGTTCGATTTGAGCCAAATTGAAGACCAACATCGAAGAGCCCAACACACCCCACTGTCCCAAATTTCGGCGACATCGGAAAATTAATGCGCTTTTTATGGTCCCAAAACCTTAAATCGAGATATCGGTCTATATGACAGCTATATCCAAATCTGAACCGATCAGGGCCAAATTGAAGAAAGATGTCAAATGGCCAAAGGCAACTCACTGATCCAAATTTCAACAAATCGGATAATAAATGCGGCTTTTATGGACCTAAGACATTAAATCTGAGGATTGGTCTATATGGCAGCTATATCCAAATCTGGACCGATCTGGGCTAAAATGACAAAAGATGTCGAAGGGTTCAACACAACTCACTGACCCAAATTTCAACAAAATCGGATAATAAATGAGGCTTTTATGGGCCTAAGACCCTAAATCGGAGGATCGGTCTATATGGCAGCTATATCCAAATTTGGACCGATCTAGACCAAATTGAGGAAAGATGTCAAAGGGCCTAACACAACTCACTGTCTTAAATTCCAGCAAAATCGGATAATAAATGAGACTTTTATGGGCCTAAGACCCTAAATCGGCCGATCGGTCTATATGGCAACTATATCCAAATCTGGACCGATCTAAGCCAAATTGACGAAAAATATCGAAGGGCCTAACACAACTCACTGCCCCAAATTTCAACAAAATCGGATAAAAAATGTGGCTTTTATGGGCCTAAGACCCTAAATCGGCCGATCGGTCTATTTGGGGGCTATATCTAGATATAGTCCGATATAGCCCATTTTCGAACTTATGGACAAAAAGAGAATCTGTGCAAAATTTCAGCTCAATATCTCTATATTTAAAGACTGTAGCGTGATTTCAACAGACAGACGGACGGACATGTCTAGATCGTCTCAGATTTTTACGCTGATCAAGAATATATATACTTTATAGGGTCGGAAATGGATATTTCGATGTATTGCAAACGGAATGACAAAATGAATATGCCCCCATCCTTCGGTGGTGGGTATAAAAATCCTATGATCTTCTGTTATGGCATATTTGGTCTCTTTATCATTGGTCATTTAACGATCTAATTTGGTTCATTCTTTAAAGGCATAATGGTCAACGTATTCAATTGTCATGTGATTTTGTATTGAAAAAAAGGTCTTTGCTCACATGACTATCACTTTGATGTTATCTCCCGTTGTGGTTGGCCAAAGATGTCGGTCGTTTATGAAAGCAATTTTGGTACCGTCATTGATGAACTTGTTGACCATTGTCAAATGGCATCTAATAGGTGCCATCCATAGTCATAGTCTGATATCTAATGGCTTCCCGGCATTCATGGAAGATGGACAAGACATTGAAGATATTGAAATTCTATGTTGGCGGATGATGATTTATTCAATATATGGCATGATGGACAACATTATTTAAAATACAATTTATAGGAGAGCATTATGGTAGCAAAGGATAACTAAAGAAAGCTATCTTCATTATTGTGAGAAATTGTGTGTGAGTAGGTTATCAAATAAAACAAGTAAAAACGCATTAAATTCGGCCAGGCCGAATCTTATATACCTTCCATCAACGATCGCATTGGACAATGCATGTATTTTTTAAATCTACCAGAGCTGTATCAAGTTAATGACCGAAATGAACCGCACTTTTCACGGCTTTTAAAATTGATAGAAAAATATCACTTCTAAAATTTCTGGCAAATTGAGTAAAAATTGCGCCCTCAAGAGGCTCAGGTAGTCAAATTGGGACATCGGTTTCTATTGCAGCTATACTAGGTTATACACCGATTTAGACTTATTGAAAGTTAAACAAGTAAAAAGGCGTTAAGTTCGGCCGGGCCGAACTTTGGATACCCACCACCTCGGGAATATATGTAAACCACCTTTCATCAAAATCCGGTAAAAATTGCAGCTATAGCCAAATCTGGACCGATTTGTGCCATATTGCAGAAGTATCTCAAGGGGCTTTACTTAACTCACTGTCCCAAACTTCGGCGACATTGGACAATAAATGCGCCTTTTATGGACCCAAAACCCTAAATCGAGGGATCGGTCTACATGGCAGCTATATCCAAACCTGATCCGATCAAGGCCAAATTGACGAAGGATGGCGAAGGGCCTAACACAACTCACTATCCCAAATTTCAGTGAAATCGGACAATGAATGTGGCTTTTATGGGCCTAAGACCCTAAATCGGAGAATCGGTGTATATGGCAGCTATAACCAAATCTGGACCGATCTGAGTCAAATTAACGAAGGATGTCGAAGGGCCTAACACAACTCACTGTCCTAAATTTCAGCGACATCGGACAATAAATGCGCCTTTTATGGGCGCAATACCTTAAATCGAGAAATCTGTCTATATGACAGCTATATCCAAATCTGGACCGATCTTTCCGTCCGTCCGTCCGTCTGTCTGTCGAAAGCACACTACCTTTGGAAGGAGTAAAGCCCGCTTGAAATTTTTCACAAATACTTCTTATAAGTGTAGGTCGGTTGGGATTGTAAGTTGGCCAAATCGGTTCATGTTTTGATATAGCTGCCATATAAACCGATCTGGGATCTTGACTTCTTGAGCCACTAGAGGAAGCAATTCTTATCCGATTTGGCTGATATTTTCCATTAAATGTTTTGTTATAGTTTCTAACAATTGTGCCAATTATGGTTCAAATCTGTTCATAACCTGACATTGCTGTCATATAAACTGATCTGGGGTCTTGACTTCTTAGCCCGTTAGAGGGCGCAATTCCTATTCGATTTGGCCGAAATTTTGCATGATCTGTTCGGTTGTGACTTCCAACAACTGTGCCAAATATGGTTCAAATCGGTCCATAACCTGATATAGCTGCCATATAAATCGATCTGGGATCCTGACTTCTAGAGCCTCAAGTGGGCATAATTAGTATCCGATCTCCCATCTTTACTTTTTGAGCCCCAGTTCTTATTCGATTTCGCTGAAATTTTACACATAGACTTCTACTATGGTCTCCAACGCTCAATTAGCATAACAATTCTTTTCATGTTATCCTTTGTTTGTCTAAAAAGAGATACCGGGAAAGAATTCGACACATGCGATCAATGATGGAGGGTATATAAGATTCGGCCCGGCAGAACTTACTTTACTTTACTTTAATTGGCTATGACAGAATATTTCTTCCACTAGCCGAACGTAGAATAGCGTTCCAAGCGCCTCGATCTTCTGCGCTCATTCTAAAATCTTTGACACCAAGTTTCGAGGTGTCTCCCACAACTTGATCTTTCCATCGGGCTTTAGGTCTTCCCGGTTTGCGTGTACCACCGTGTTTGCCTTCAAAAGACTTCTTTGCTGGAGCTTCTTCATCCATTCTGACAACATGACCTAGCCAACGCAGCCGTTGTATTTTGATGCGTGTAACTATGCTATCGTCGTCATACAGCTCATACAGGTCGTGGTTCATACGTCGCCTATATTCTCTGTTAACGCAAACTGGTCCATATATTTTACGAAGAATCTTTCTCTCAAATACTCCAAGCACTGCCTCATCTGCTTTCACAAGTACCCATGCTTCAGAACCATATAACAGCACGGGTAGTATCAGTGTCTTGTAAAGTGTAGTCTTCGTGTGTCGAGAGATGGGCTTGTTTCTAAACTGCTTACTTAGTCCAAAGTAGCATCTGTTTGCCAGTATTATTCTTCGCTTTATCTCAAAACTGGTGTCATTCGTTTCGGTTACGGCGGTGCCGAGGTAGATAAATTTACTGACCATCTCAAAGTTGTGATTCCCAACTTTCTCCATGTTCTTTATCTGCTCGGTTGTACAAGGCTTTTTGGGAGTGGAGACCATCCATTTCGTCTTATCTCCATTTACTGCCAGACCCATTTTCACTGACTCTCTTTCGATTCTTTCAAAGGCTGCAATTACTACTTCCGGTGACCGACCTATGATATCGATATCGTCGGCATAAGCAAGTAGCATGTAGAGAGCACATGTGATTAGTGTGCCATATCTATTCACTTCTGCATCTGGTATATTCTTATCCAGCAGGATATTAAAGAGATCACACGATAGGCAGTCTCCTTGTCTGAAACCTCGTTTGGTATTAAATGGTTCGGAGAGATTCTTTCCTATTCTTACTGAGGAACGCGTATCAGCAAGTGTCATCCTGCAGAGTCTTATTAATTTTGCAAGGATACCAAACTCAGACATGGCTTGAAATACCTTTGAACGTAAAGGAGTATCGAAGGCGGCTTTGTAGTCAACAAAGAGGTGGTAGGTGTTGATTTGACCTTCTCGGGTCTTTTCTGGGATTTGGCGCAGCTTGAATATCTGGTCTAGGGTGGATTTACCTGGTCTAAAGACGCATTGATAGGGCCCAATTATCTCATTGACTTTAGGTTTTAATCTTTCACACAGTACGCTTGAGAGTATCTTGTATGCGATGGGGAGGAGATATATTCCTCTGTAGTTGGCACATTCCGTCTTGTCTCCTTTCTTGTGTACGGGACATAGTATGCTAAGGTTCCAATCATTGGGTATGCGTTCTTCTAGCCAGATTGCGCAGATAAGCTGATGCATACGCCTTATCAGCGTGTCGCCTCCGGTCTTAAATAGTTCAGCGGGTAACCCATCGGCTCCTGCTGCCTTGTTGTTCTTTAGTCGAGTTACTGCTACTTGCACCTAATTCTGACTGGGAGGTTAACATTCTATACCATCATCAGGGATTGGTTCTGCGGTATCCTCTTCGCCGCCAACATCGGACACTAGCAGTTGGGTAAAATGTTCTTTCCATATCCTCAGTAAGTTGTCTGTGTCAGTTACCAGATTTCCTTCTTTGTCTCTGCAGGTGGATGTGCCTGCACCAAAGCCATCGGTTTGGTGTTTAATTCTTTGGTAGAATTTCCGGACTTCATTCTGACTCCTGTACATCTCAATTCGCTCGCACTCACGTCTTTCCATTTCCTTTTTCTTTCTGCGGAATAGACGTTTCATCTCTCTCCTTTTCTCCCGATACCTCTCCTTCATCTGGCGCGTTGCTACTGATTGCAGGGTTGCTCTATATGCCGCATTCTTGGCTTCAGTAGCATCTCGACACTCTTGGTCGTACCATGGGTTTTTTGGAGGAGGCTTTCGGTACCCAAGTACGGATTTCGCGGCATTTTCCATGGAGTGGGCAATAGTTTGCCACTGCGCCATTATATCATCGGGACAAGGAGTGCTTTCATGAAGCAGTTCGGTCAGTCGAGTGGAGTATGCCGCTGCCATTTGTTGAGTTTGCAGCTTTTCAATGTCCAGCTTCCGTGCAGTGTCAGATCGTACTTTCCTCGCCATGTTCAAACGGGTGCGAACCTTTGCTGCAACAAGGTAGTGATAGCCATATTGCTTTGTCAATATTTTTATGTTGGAATCTGGTGCTACTAACTACCATGTTTTTTGCCGCGGCGAAATCTATCAGCCTCAACCCATTACTGGACGTTATCTCGCGGAGGCTAAACTTTCAGACTGTTGGACCAAAAATGTCTTCCTTCCCTATTTTCGCATTAAAATCTCCCAGAACGATTTTAAAATCATGGGCGGGGCAGCGGTCATATTCTCTCTCTAGGCGCTCGTAGAAAATATCCTTGGTCTGCTCGTCTTTGTCTTCCGCCGGGGCATGGGCACAAATAAGACTAATGTTGAAGAATTTGGCTTTTATGCGGATTGTGGCTAGCCTCTTATCTACCGGAGTAAAGCTGGAGACTAGGTGTTTCAGTCTTCGACTAACCACAAATCCGCAGCCAAATTCATGCCTCGTGTTATGGCAGCTATAGTATAGTTCGTCACCGATTGGCGTTGTAGTGACGCCATTCCCAGTCCATCGCACTTCCTGTAAGGCGGTTATGTCTGCCTTGTACTTCTCTAATACATCCGTCAGCGCGTATACTGCACCTTCTCCATAAAGAGAGCCGACATTCCAGGTGCAGATCCGCAAATCATGGTCCTTTTTATACCCTCCACCATAGGATGGGGGTATACTAATTTCGTCATTCTGTTTGTAACTACTCGAAATATTCGTCTGAGACCCCATAAAGTATATATATTCTTGATCGTCGCGACATTTTATGTCGATCTAGCAATGTCCGTCCGTCTGTCCGTCCGTCCGTCCGTCTGTCTGTCGAAGGTACGCTAACTTCCGAAGGAGTAAAGCTAGCCGCTTGAAATTTTGCACAAATACTTCTTATTAGTGTAGGTCGGTTGGTATTGTAAATGGGCCATATCGGTATATGTTTTGATATAGCTGCCATATAAACCGATCTTGGGTCTTGACTTCTTGAGAATCTAGAGAGCGCAATTCTTATCCGATTGTAATGAAATTTTGCACGACGTGTTTCGTTATTATATCCAACAACTGTGCCGAGTATGGTTCAAATCGGTTAATAACCTGATATAGCTGCCATATAAACCGATCTTGGGTCTTGACCTCTTGAACCTCTAGAGGGCGCAATTCTTATCCGATTGGGATGAAATTTTGCACGACGTGTTTTGTTATGATATCCAACAACGGTGCCAAGTATGGTTCAAATCGGTCCATAACCTTATATAGCTGCCATATAAACCGATCTTGGGTCTTGACTTCTTGAGCCTCTAGAGTGCGCAATTCTTATCCGATTGGAATGAAATTTTGCACGACGTGTTTTGCTACGATATCCAATAACTGTGCCAAGTATGGTTCACATCGGTTAATAACCTGATATAGCTGCAATATAAACCGATCTTGGGTCTTGATTTCTTTAGCCTCTAGAGTGCGCAATTCTTATCCGATTGGAATGAAATTTTGCACTACGTGTTTTGTTATGATATCCAATAACTGTGCCAAGTGTGGTTTAAATCGGTCCATAACCTGATATAGCTGTCATATAAACCGATCTTGGGTCTTGACTTCTTGAGCCTCTAGAGGGCGCAATTCTCATCCGACTAGAATGAAATTTTGCACATAGTGTTTTAGTATCACTTCTAACAACTGTGCTAAGTATGGTTCAATTCGGGCCATTACCTGGTATAGCTGTCATATAAACCGATCTTGGGTCTTGACTTCTTGAGGCTCTAGAGTGCCCAATTCTTATCCGATAAGAATGAAATTTTGCACCACGTGTTTTGTTATGATATCCAACAAATGTGCCAAGTATGGTTCAAATCGGTCCATAACCTGATGTAGCTGCCATATAAACCTATCTTGGGTCTTGACTTCTTGGGCCTCTAGAGAGCGAAATTCTGATGATTTGCCTGAAATTTTGTACGACGGATCCTCTCATGACCATCAACATACGTGTTTATTATGGTCTGAATCGGTCTATAGCCCGATACAGCTCCCATATAAATCGATCTCTCTATTTTACTTTTTGAGCCCCCAAAGGGCGCAATTCTTATTCGAATTGGCTGACATTTTACACAGGTCTCCAACATATAATATTATTGTGGTCTAAACCGGATCATATCTTGATATCGCTCTAATAGCAGGTTTTTTCTTTCTTTCTTTTCTTATATCATTTTTTGCCTAAGAAGAGATGCCGGGAAAAGAACTGACAAATGCGCTCCATGGTGGAGGGTATATAAGATTCGGCCCGGCCGAACTTAGCACGCTTTTACTTGTTTAAATCTACCAGAGCTGTATCAAGTTAATGACCGATATGAACCGCACTTGTCACGGCTTTTAAAATTGATAGAAAAATATCACGTCCAAAATTTCTGGCAAATTGAGTAAAAATTGCGCCCTCAAGAGGCTCAGCTAGTCAAATTGGGACATCGGTTTCTATTGCAGCTATACTAGGTTATACACCGATTTAAACCATACTTGGCACAATTATTGAAAGTTAAACAAGTAAAAAGGCGTTAAGTTCGGCCGGGCCGAACTTTGGATACCCACCACCTCGGGAATATATGTAAACCACCTTTCATCAAAATCCGGTAAAAATTGCAGCTATAGCCAAATCTGGACCGATCTGTGCCATATTGCAGAAGTATGTCAAGGAGCTTTACTTAACTCACTGTCCCAAACTTCGGCGACATTGGACAATAAATGCGCCTTTTATGGACCCAAAACCCTAAATCGAGGGATCGGTCTACATGGCAGCTATATCCAAACCTGATCCGATCAAGGCCAAATTAACGAAGGATGTCGAAGGGCCTAACACAACTCACTGTCGCAAATTTCAGCGACATCGGACAATAAATGCGCCTTTTATGGGCGCAATACCTTAAATCGAGAAATCTGTCTACATGACAGCTATATCCAAATCTGGACCGATCTTTCCGTCCGTCTGTCTGTCGAAAGCACACTACCTTTGGAAGGAGTAAAGCCCGCTTGAAATTTTTCACAAATACTTCTTATAAGTGTAGGTCGGTTGGGATTGTAAATGGGCCAAATAGGTTCATGTTTTGATATAGCTGCCATATAAACCGATCTGGGATCTTGACTTCTTGAGCCACTAGAGGATGCAATTCTTATCCGATTTGGCTGAAATTTTCCATGAAATGTTTTGTTATAGTTTCTAACAACAGTGCCAATTATGGTTCAAATCGGTTCATAACCTGACATTGCTGTCATATAAACCGATCTGGGGTCTTGACCTCTTAGCCCATTAGAGGGCGCAATTCCTATTCGATTTGGCCGAAATTTTGCATGATCTGTTTGGTTATGACTTCCAACAACTGTGCCAAATATGGTTCAAATCGGTCCATAACCTGATATAGCTGCCATATAAACCGATCTGGGATCCTGACTTCTTGAGCCTCAAGTGGGCGTAATTATTATCCGATCTCCCAATTTTACTTTTTGAGCCCCTAAAAGGCCCAATTCTTATTCGATTTCGCTGAAATTTTACACATAGACTTCTACTATGGTCTCCAACGCTCAATTAAATTAGCATAACAATTCTTTTCTGATATATTTTTTTTGTCCAAAAAGAGATACGGGGAAGAACTCGACACATGCGATCAATGGTGGAGTGTATATAAGATTCGGCCAGACAGAACTTAGCACACTATTATTTGTTAGAAACTGTAGCATGATTTTTAGAGACAGTCGGACGGACATAGCTTGATCGTCTTAGATTTTTATGCTGATCAAAAATATATATACTTTATAGGGTCGGAAATGAATATTTCGATGTGTTGCAAACGGAATGACAATATGCGTATAAAAACGTTTCATTGAAATGTTTTCTTTATAACTTTTTCATTACAATTTTGTGTTTAAAACAATAATATCGAGGGGCCGCCTGGACAAGTTTTAAAAATACTTCCATTGAAATTTTGTTCTTTAGTTAATTTATTTTTTATTTTATTGAATTTATTGAATGTGTATGTTTGGAAAAATTTATTGAAATTTTCTGTTAATTACAATTTTATTGAAAGTTCGTTTTAATTTTTTTTTAATTTTGCCTTAATATTTTTTTTTTTCTAATTTTGTCATTGGAAAATGTTGTTTGTTTTTTTTTCTCGTTCTTTAGAGCAATTTTCACTGAAATTTAGTCTTAAGGAAGCTATTACATTTGCTTTTCGCGATATTTTCTAGTTAATAGATTTTAAAGCAGAAAAACTCGCTGATTTTATGCAGTAGAACATTCTGTCAATACACATTCGCTAAATCTGAGAGGTCCTCAAAGAAATGAGACCCAAAGTGGAACTCCCTCCGACTGCTAGTGCTGGACACACACACACACACACACATAAGTTGTTCTATAGGCTCTTGTTCATCAATGTCCTCACATCTTCTGCAAAAGTCGTTAGTGGCAACCTTCAGTCTGTCAGCATGTTTTTTGATAAGACAGTGGCCTATCATGACGGACACATCGACCGAGACGTCTGTTCTACCCAGTGACAACAAAGCGGTAGACCTCTTCAAGTCTAGATAGGTCACATACTAACAGTCCCCTCTTTGTGACTATCTATCATTCGTTGTCCTTCGGACCTGGCCCTGAAAACTTCGCATTCATGTCGATAGTGGCATACCCACAGCTTCCAGTTTCCTTGGAATGTATGAGGTAATCCCTTGTCTCGCAAGCTCATCCCCTTTACAATTCCCTGGGATATCTCTTTGGCTCGGCGCCCAGAATAGGTGAATTTTTTGAACTGTTCAGTCATCTATTGTAGTTGAGAGATTTGCGACAGTCAAGAGCAGTTTTTGTGTGCAGAAATGCATTCTCCAGGGATTTAATGGCTGCCTGGCTGTCTAAGAATATATTTATACCAATCGTCGCAATGGCATTATATCTTAGCCATTCCACCACTTCCCTAATTGCAAGGATCTCCGCTTGATACACACTGCAGTGGTTGGCTAGAGAGGTGGTCCCCCAGATACTTGGCCCTGAAAAAATATCAGCATCGTGCTCTTCTCTCAAATACCATTTATTTAAACCCCATATTGCTATTGGCTTAAGAGGAGTTTAAATGATGAGGCGTCCCCCAAACACATGGCCCCAAAATAGGTTAACAAATTCGTTTTCTAATCTCAAATACCTTTCATTTGAGCCACATATTGGCATGGTCGAAAATTTGTTTCCCTACATGGTCCTACATTTGGATATCAAGTTCGTATTCTACTCCCAAATAAATTTCATTGAGCCCCATATTGCGATGGTCTGTAAAAAATTGCTGTTTGTGGGGTATTTTGGGAAAGGGGTAGACCCCCAGTTTGGGGATTGGGGTGGTCGCCTAAACACTAAGCCCTGAAAATATATCAGCAACGTGCTCTATTCTCATAAATCTATATATCATCCCATATCCACCCCATATTTGCCATTGGCTCCAAAATTGGATATCAAATTCGTTTTCTAATTTCATTTAAACTCCTTATTGCAAGTCAGCAAATATGTCCGGTTTGGGGTATTGGCCCTAAAAACTATAAATATTTAGTTCCACTCTCTTTAAGACCCAAATTGTCTTGGGGAGGAAATACGTCCTATTTGGGGGTTGTTATGCCGGTGGGACGTCCCCTAGACAGTTGGCTCCTAATGTTGATATCAGATACGTGGTCTACTCCCAAATATCTTTAATTTGAGCCATATATTTCCATAGACAATTTTCCCGAATATTGATATCAGATTTGTGCTTTACTCCCAAATACCTTTCATTTGAGCCCCATGTGGCTATGGTCGTAAATGTGTCCCCTTTGGGGGAGGTTTTTGGTGAGAGGCGGCCCCCAAACACTTGGTCCCATATTTGGATATCAGATTCGAATTCTACACTGAAAGCCCTTTAATTTAAGCCCCATATTCCCATGGTCAGTAAATAAGTCCTGTTTGGTGGTTGTTTTGGGGAAGGGGTGGACCCCCAGAAACGTGGTCCCAGATTTGGATATCAGATTCGAATTCTACTTGTAAATACCTTTCATTCGAGTCCCATATTGCCATGGTCGGTAAATATGCCCGATTTATGGGTGTTTTGGGGGTTGGGGTGGTACCCCTAGCACTTAGTCCGACAATTGGATATCAGAAACGTTTTATTATTCTAAATACCTTTCTTTGAGTCCCATATTGTCATGATTGGTCAAAATATATGTTTGGTAGGTTTTAGGGTGGGCTAGCCCCCCTAGGTACGCCATCCGAAATTTGGATACCAAATTCTTATTTTTACGGTACTATATGAGAGCACACAAAATTTCGCTTTAATCGCACCACCCATCTCCGAGATCTGGCGTTTCTGAAAATTAGGGTAAGGGGGAGGGTCCGCTCCCCCTTCAGATATCAAAAAATGTAGTACCCTATTTTCACCACGGGATCATTACGCACCACCTATGAAAATTTCAAGAAAATCGGTTTAGCCGTTTCTGAGTCTATAAGGAACACACAAACATACAAACAAACTGACAAACAAACACAAATTGATTTTTATACCCACCACCGAAGGATGGGGGTATATTCATTTTGTCATTCCGTTTGCAACACATCGAAATATCCATTTCCGACCCTATAAAGTATATATATTCTTGATCAGCGTAAAAATCTAAGACGATCTAGACATGTCCGTCCGTCTGTCTGTTGAAATCACGCTACAGTCTTTAAAAATTGAGATATTGAGCTGAAATTTTGTACAGATTCTTTTTTTGTTCATAAGCAGTTTAAGTTCGAAGATGGGCTATATTGGACTATATCTTGATATAGCCCCCATATAGACCGATCCGCCGATTTAGGTTCTTAGGCCCATAAAAGCCACATTTATTATCCGATTTTGCTGAAATTTGGGACAGTGATTTTCTTTGAGCCCTTCGACATCCTTCGTCAATTTGACTGAGATCGGTCTAAATTTGGATATAGCTGCCATATAGACCGATCCTCCGATTTATGGTCTTACGCCCATAAAAGCCACATTTATTATCCGATTTTGATGAAATTCGGGACGGTGAATTATGTAAGGCCCATCGACATCCTTCGTTAATTTGGCTCAGATCGGTCCAGATTTGGATATAGCTGCCATATAGATCGATCCTCCGATTTATGGTGTAAGGCCCATAAAAGCCACATTCATTATCCGATTTTGCTGAAATTTGGGACAGTTAGTTGTGTTAGGCCCTTTGACATATTTCACTAATTTGGTCCAGATAGGTTCAGATTTGGATATAGCTGCCATATAGACCGATTTCTTGATTTATGGTTTTGGGCTCATAAAATGCCCATTTATTGTCCGATGTCGCCGAAATTTGGAACAGTGAGTTAAGTTAAGCCCCTTGACATACTTCTGCAATATCGCACAGATCGGTTCAGATTTGGATATAGCTGCCATATAGACCGATATCTAGGTTTTAGGTTTTGGGGCCATAAAAGACGCATTTATTGTCCGATGTCGCTGAAATTTGACACAGTGAGTTTGGTTAGGCTCTTCGACGTCCTTCTTCAATTTTGCCCAGATCGGTCCAGATTTGCATATAGCTGCCATATAGACCGATCTCTCGATTTAAGGTTTAGGGCCAATAAAAGAGGCATTTATTGTCCGATTTCGCCGAAATTTGGGACAGTGCATTGTGTTAGGCTTTTCGACATGTTTATGCAACTTGGCCCAAATCGGTCCAGATTTGGATAAAGCTTCCATGTAGACCGATATCTCAATTTAAAGTTTTGGCCCCATGAAAGGCGCATTTATAATCCGATTTCACTGAAATTTGACACAGTGACTTATGTTCGGCTTTTCGACATCCGTGTCGTATATAGTTCAGATCGGTATGAGGTATATGAGTATAAGGTATGAAATTTTCACCGAATTTTGATAAAAGATGGTTTACATATATACCCGAGCTGGTGGGTATCCAAAGTTCGGCCCGGCCGCCTTTTTACTTGTTTTTTATTAATATTCTGCAAATGCCTCAATTATTGTTTAGTAGTTCAAAATTTTTTTACATTTTTCTGAAATTTAAGATTTTTAAGCCTCCTAACATCCGACTCAAATATGCTTCAGATCGGTTTATATTGTATTTAGATATAGCTGCCATATAGATCGATCTGACGATAAAGGGACTGAAGTTCACAAAACTTTTAGTTATTACCTGATTTCGCTGAAATTTTAAGCAGTGAGTTGTCTTAAGCCTCTTGGCATCCGACCTAAATATGTTTCAGATCGGGCTGTATTAAGATATAGCTGCCATATAGACCGATCTGGCGATTCAGGGTCTGAAACCCATAAAAGCTAATAAATGCAGCTTTTTTTGCTGAAATTTGAATCTATGAGTTGTCGTAAGACATTTGATATCCGACTTAAAAATGGTTCGGATCAGATTTCATTTATATATAGCTGCCATATAGACCGATCTTTCAATTTAAGGTGTTAGTCCCATAAAAAGCGGATTTATTGCTTGATTTCTCTGATACTGTGACTTGTATAAGAGTTCTGGGGACCCTGAATGAAATATGATGCAGATCAACCCCTATTTAGATCTAACTATGGATATGGTAGGGGAATTATAATAAAAGATAATGTTTAACATATATACGGTGGTGGGTCTCCAAAGTTCGGCATGGCCGTTTTTACTTGTTTTTGGTCTTATCTGGTACCTTCAATTCTGCTGGGAATTTCTCACCCCACAGATTGTGTGCAATACTGTAAGCGCGTGATTTACAATACATTTTCTTCAATTTAAGCCCAATTAATTTTAACTCCTTTTCTAAAATATTAGAAACAAAAACTAGAAATTTTAATATGGGCCATATTAATTTACTTTTCTTTAATCCTACACCAAGCAATTACTTACAATATAAACAATATGCCACAACGCCAACTTAATACTCTTAACTTAATATAATGCCAATTTGCCTTGTTTTTGCTCAAACCGGAAACCGATTTTGTTCTCAAATTGAAATCAATGCAATTGAAACGAAACTGATTTTCTCACCATTACCTAGACAAAGTGCAAACAAATTAATCACCTGCAAAAGATCGCTAAACGGTTGTTAAACTTATTTTCATTGCATTGTGGCCAGTCAGCCAACAAACGGGCTAATGTAACAAAAGCGGTGAGACAGGAAAAAACGATCTGCAAATAAAATCACTTCACATACAGATGTCTTTTGTGTTTCCCCAGTTTACGATCAACAACATCAATCTTATTTAATCCGACCATTATCAATGACAAATCTTTAAACATTTTCACACAATGTGTCGCCAACTAAGCACCAATGTACACACACACACACACACACACACACACACACACACATAGCGACTTACAATGACAAACAAACAAGACACTGAGCAACAATTAATAGACCACCTTGGACAAAACACCACAGAGCAACATGGCACTGGCACTGGTACTGGCACTGACATCAACAGTAACATCAGAGCAATGGCAGCAATAGTCGCTATGCGCATGTGCAACCGGCAAATCGTAACAAAACAACGAACATTGAACGCTTTTTACAACATTTTGTCGCCATTAGCGTCGGTCGATGCTAAAAATCAAAACAGATCGATTGAAGCAACATGGGAGAGGGACAACAGCAACAAACTAATAACAACAATGGCTATAAGGCGGCAGTTGTATAAAGAAACCCAGCTACCCAGCTACCCAGCATTGCCTATGAAAGTTGAGGAGTAAGAGAGGTTAAGTGATGGAACTTCTGGCAGGTTGGCGACAGACGCAAGGGTTTCACCTGAGTGCAATGTGTGAAACAAAGCGATCAAATTGCCAATCGCAAACGATCGATTAAATGAACACAACAACAACAATAACAACAGCCAACGATGACTATCTAAAACGATAATAAAATGCATCGGAATCGTAATCGCATTGCTGCGGCGATCAAATCGCATAGATTGAGTGACATTTAAAGAAACAACAGCAACATCATCAACCACAACAACAAACTCTGCGGTGTAAAGAAAGAACTCGAACAAACGGCAAGCTAACCATCAGTAGCGATGACATGCGTCATTGGAAGAGTGTTATGTCATTTGTATGCAACAATAACAAGCTTTTTCAATTTTGCAAGCAAAAAACAACAGCAACAATAGCTTTAGCAGCAGCAGGTCTACATTGCAAAGTCGCTACCAGCAAGAGAGGCCTAGGGAGGGTTCTTTGTAGACCCCTATAGACCACTTGGCCATTTTTACACGATCTCTTTAGACTACTTTCAAGGTATTCACTGGGATCTGTATCGTAGTCAACTTCTATGGTAATCCCCTCCGGATTTAGCTGGCGGATGAACAAAACAAACCCAACCGAACTAAACCAAACCACTTACAAGACAGCCATTGTGACAAACTTTAGTGGTTATCCCCATTGGCTTACATACTCATATGTTTCCAGGCTAGGTCTTGCTCTTGGTCATTATTGTGTAGACAAAAAAAACCTTGAAACTGGCCTCTAAAGTCCATGCTGTCTTGTTGAGGGAATTTGGTTTATTTTCGTTTATCTCTCGTTTTTGGAGGCCACTTGGTAGGTAGGCAGATTTGTTTTAATTACTTTTGCAACAAATTCAACATTACAGAGCAAATTGCTGTCGGCGTCAGAGTCTGTCTTTTTCTGTGGCAGCTAATAGAGAGCACAGTGATTTTGAAATCATGAGCAGCTATTTTGAAGATGACTCAACCAAGAGAAAATCATGTAAAAAGGCGTTAAGTTCGGCCCGGCCGAACTTTGGATACCTACCAACTCGGGCAAACCACCTTTCGTTATAATCCGGTGAAATACAAGCAATTTATGGCCCCATAGCAAACTAAGCAAGGATATTGAGTGGTTTTATAGGTACAAGTCATTGTTCAATTTTGTAGAACCAAATAGTGGTCTTTTTGGTAGCTATATCCAAATATAGACCGATTCTATCCATATGTCGAAAAACCTAACATAAGACACTGTGCCAAATTTCAGCGAAATAAAACAAACAAATAAAGTCCAGAAACAAGTTTAAATATAAACGTGCACCACAACTAAAAAAAAATTAAAAAAAAAACAAGTAAAAAGGCGTTAAATTCGGCCGGGCCGAACTTTGGATACCCACCACCTCGGGTATACATATAAACAACCTTTCATCAAAATTCGGTGAAAGTTTCATACCTTATACTCATATACCTCATACCGATCTGAACTATATACGACACGGATGTCGAAAAGCCAAACATAGGTCACTGTATCAAATTTCAGTGAAATCGGATTATATATGCGCCTTTTATGGGGCCAAGACTTTAAATCGAGATATCGGTCTACATGGCAGCTATATCCAAATCTGGACCGATTTGGGCCAAGTTGCATAAACATGTCGAAGAGCCTAACACTAAGCACTGTCCCAAATTTCGGCGAAATCGGATAATAAATGTCTCTTTTATGGGCCCTAAACCTTAAATCCAGAGATCGGTCAATATGGCAGCTATATTCAAATCTGTACCGATCAGGGCAAAATTGAAGAAGGACGTCGAAGAGCCTAACCAAACTCACTGTCTCAAATTTCAGCGACATCGGACAATAAATGCGTCTTTTATGGCCCCAAAACATAAAACCTAGATATCGGTCTATATGACAGCTATATCCAAATCTGGACCGATCTGTGCGATATTGCAGAAGTATGTCAAGGGGCTTAACTTACCTCACTGTTCCAAATTTCGGGGACATCGGGTAATAAATGAGCATTTTATGGGCCCAAACCATAAATCAAGAAATCGGCCTATATGGCAGCTATATCCAAATTTGAACCTATCTTGACCAAATTGAAGAAATTAGTCAAAGGGCCTAACACATCTCACTGTCCCAAATTTCAGCAAAATCGGATAATGAATGTGGCTATTATGGGCCTTACACCATAAATCGGAGGATCGATCTATATGGCAGCTATATCCAAATCTGGACCGATCTGAGCCAAATTAACGAAGGATGTCGATGGGCCTTACACAATTCACTGCCCCGAATTTCATAAAAATCGGATAATAAATGTGGCTTTTGTGGGCCTAAGACCCTAAACCGGAGGATCGGTCTATATGGCAGCTATATCCAAATCTGAACCGATCTGAGCCAAATTGACGAAGGATGTCGATGGGCCTAAGACAACTCACTGTACCAAATTTCAGCGAAATCGGACCATAAATGTGGCTTTTTATGGGCCTTAGACCCTTAACCGGAGGATCGGTCTATATGGCAGCTATATCCAAATCTGAACCGATCTAGGCCAAATGAACGGAGGAAGTCGAAGGGTCTAAGACAACTCATTTTCTTTAATTTCAGCGAAATCGGACCATAAATGTGGCTTTTATGGGCCTAAGACCCTTAACCGGAGGATCGGTCTATATGGCCGCTATATCCAAATCTGGACCGATCTGAGCCAAATTGACAAAGGATGTCGAAGGGCCTAACACAACTCACTGTCCCAAATTTCAACAAAATCGGATAATAAATGTGGCTTTTATGGGCCTAAGACCCTATATCGGCGGATCGGTCTATATGGGGGCTATATCAAGATATAGTCCGATATAGCCCATCTTCGAACTTAACCTGCTTATGGACAAAAAAAGAATCTGTGCAAAATTTCAGCTCAATATCTCTATTTTTAAAGACTGTAGCGTGATTTCAACAGACAGACGGACAGACGGACAGACGGACGGACATGGCTAGATCGTCTTAGATTTTTACGCTGATCAAGAATATATATACTTTATAGGGTCGGAAATGGATATTTCGATGTGTTGCAAACGGAATGACAAAATGAATATACCCCCATCCTTCGGTGGTGGGTATAAAAACAAGTAAAAAGGCGTTAAGTTCGGCCGGGCCGAACTTTGGATACCCACCACCTCGGGAATGTATGAAAACCCCTTTCGGCACAATCCGGTAAAAATTGGATAACTTACGCACCCAAATTTGCCACGGATATTGAGTGGACTAATAAATATAAGTCACTGTTGAATTTTGTATTTAAAATTTCAACAAAATCGGGTAACTAATAAAGCTTTTATGAGCTTCAGACCCTATATCGGCAGGTCGGTCAATATCGCAGTTATATCTAAATATAGTCCGACTCATATTTAGATCAGATGTCGGGAGGCTTGAAATGACCCCCTTTTTCCAATTACAGCGAAATTGGGTTATAAATAAAGCTTTTATGGGCTTCAGACCCTCAAGTGGGATATCGGTCTATATGGCAGCTATATCTAAATAAAGTCTGATCTGAACCATATTGAGGTTAGATGTCGGGAGGCTTAAATTGACACACTGTTTAAAATTTCGAAATCGGGTAATAAATAAAACAAACAAACAAACAAACAAACAAACAAACAAACAAACAAACAAACAAACAAACAAACAAACAAACAAACAAACAAACAAGCAAACAAACAAACAAACAAACAAACAAACAAACAAACAAACAAACAAACAAACAAACAAACAAACAAACAAACAAACAAACAAACAAACAAACAAACAAACAAACAAACAAACAAACAAACAAACAAACAAACAAACAAACAAACAAACAAACAAACAAACAAACAAACAAACAAACAAACAAACAAACAAACAAACAAACAAACAAACAAACAAACAAACAAACAAACAAACAAACAAACAAACAAACAAACAAACAAACAAACAAACAAACAAACAAACAAACAAACAAACAAACAAACAAACAAACAAACAAACAAACAAACAAACAAACAAACAAACAAACAAACAAACAAACAAACAAACAAACAAACAAACAAACAAACAAACAAACAAACAAACAAACAAACAAACAAACAAACAAACAAACAAACAAACAAACAAACAAACAAACAAACAAACAAACAAACAAACAAACAAACAAACAAACAAACAAACAAACAAACAAACAAACAAACAAACAAACAAACAAACAAACAAACAAACAAACAAACAAACAAACAAACAAACAAACAAACAAACAAACAAACAAACAAACAAACAAACAAACAAACAAACAAACAAACAAACAAACAAACAAACAAACAAACAAACAAACAAACAAACAAACAAACAAACAAACAAACAAACAAACAAACAAACAAACAAACAAACAAACAAACAAACAAACAAACAAACAAACAAACAAACAAACAAACAAACAAACAAACAAACAAACAAACAAACAAACAAACAAACAAACAAACAAACAAACAAACAAACAAACAAACAAACAAACAAACAAACAAACAAACAAACAAACAAACAAACAAACAAACAAACAAACAAACAAACAAACAAACAAACAAACAAACAAACAAACAAACAAACACAAATTGATTTCTATATATGAGATTTGGATCGTATTTGGTACAAATATTTTAAGTCATTACAGAACACCACATCCAAATTTTTATACCCTCCACCATAAGATGGGGGGTATACTAATTTCGTCATTCTGTTTGTAACTACTCGAAATATTCGTCTGAGACCCCATAAAGTATATATATTCTTGATCGTCGTGACATTTTATGTCGATCTAGCCATGTCCGTCCGTCTGTCCGTCCGTCCGTCCGTCCGTCCGTCCGTCCGTCCGTCCGTCCGTCCGTCCGTCCGTCTGTCTGTCGAAAGCACGCTAACTTCCGAAGGAGTAGAGCTAGCCGCTTGAAATTTTGCACAAATACTTCTTATTAGTGTAGGTCGGTTGGTATTGTAAATGGGCCGTATCGGTCCATGTTTTGATATAGCTGCCATATAAACCGATCTTGGGTCTTGACTTCTTGAGCCTGTAGAGTGCGCAATTCTTATCCGATTGGAATGAAATTTTGCATGACGTGTTTTGTTATGATATCCAACAACTGTGCCAAGTATGGTTCAAATCGGTCTATAACCTGATATAGCTGCCATATAAACCGATCTTGGGTCTTGACTACTTGAGCCTCTAGAGTGCGCAATTCTTATCCGATCAGAATGAAATTTTGCACAACGTGTTTTGTTATGATATCCAACAACTGTGCCAAGTATGGTTCAAATCGGTCTTTAACCTGATATAGCTGCCATATAAACCGATCTTGGGTCTTGACTTCTTGAGCCTCTAGCGTGCGCAATTCTTATCCGATCAGAATGAAATTTTGCACAACGTGTTTTGTTATGACATCCAACAACTGTGCCAAGTATGGTTCAAATCGGTCCATAACCTGATATAGCTGCCATATAAACCGATCTTGGGTCTTGACTTCTTGAGCCTCTAGAGTGCGCAATTCTTATCCGATTGGAATGAAATTTTGCACGAAGTGTTTTCTTATTATATCCAACAACAGTGCCAAGTATGGTTCAAATCGGTCCATAACCTGATATAGCTACCATATAAACCGATCTTGGGTCTTGATTTCTTGACCCTCTAGAGGGCACAATTCTTATCCGATTTGAATGAATTTTTGCACGAAGTATTTCGTTATGATATCCAACAACTGTGCCAAGTATGGTTCAAATCGGTTCATAAACTGATATAGCTGTCATATAAACAGATCTGGGGATTTGATTTCTTGAGCTTCTAGAGGGCGCAATTCCTATCCGATTTGGCTGAAATTTTGCATGACTTATTTTATTTTTACTTTCAACAACTGTGTCAAATAAGGTTCAAATCAGTTCATAACCTGATATAGCTGCCATATAAACCGATCTGGGATCTTGACTTCTTGACCCCTAGAGGTCGCAATTATTATCCGATATGCCTGAAATTTTGTACGATGGATCCTCTCATGACCATCAACAAACGTGTTTATTATGTTCTGAATCGGTCTATAGCCCGATACAGATCTCATATAAATCGTTCTCTCTATTTTACTTCGTGAGCCCCAATGGGCGCAATTCTTATACGAATTGGCTGAAATTTTACACAGGCCTCCAACATATAATTTAATTGTGGTCCGAACCGGACCATATCTTGATATCGTTTTAATAGCAGAGCAACTCTTTTCTTATATCCTTTTTTGCCTAAGAAGAGATGCCGGGAAAAGAACTCGACAAATGCGATCCATGGTGGAGGGTATATAAGATTCGGCCCGGCCGAACTTAGCACGCTTTTACTTGTTGTTGTTGCGGCTTCTTCTCAAGAAGGCAAATCTGGAGGTCGGCTTATATGGGAGCTATATCAGGTTATAGACCGATTTTGACCGTACTATGCAGAGCTGTTGGAAGTTATTAAATAGTAGCACACGCAAAATTTCAGCCAAATCTGACCAAAAAAGTCTTACCGGGAAATCGGATTGTATGGGAGCAATATCAGATTATATATCGAATCGAACCGTACTTAGCATAGACGTTGAAAATCTTAGTAGAAAAATTTTACCCAAATCGGACAAAAAGTGTGGCTACCAGGGTCTTAAGAAGTCAAGTCGGGAGATCCGTTATTATGAGAGCTATATCAAGTTATAAACCGATTTCGACTGTACTTGGCACAGTTATTGGAAGTCATAACGGACCACTATCTGCAAAATTTTAGCCAGTTCGGACAAAAGTTTCGGTTTGTAAGGTCTCAAGAAGGGAAATCAGAAGATCGCTTTATATGGAAGCTATATCTAAATCTAAACCGATATGGGCCATTTGCTATCCCCAACGATCTACATCAATATTATATATCTGTGCAAAATTTAAAGTGGCTAGCTATACGCGTTCGACTGCTCTCAGAACAGCTAGACTCAGAACAGCTAGATTAGTATACCCCCTTCCTATGAGTAGATTAGTATACCACCATCCTATGTTGGTGGGTATTATAAGAAGGGGCCATTGGACTAATGTTTAGACATCGCTTAACAATCTTTTGTTACATTAGAAAAACTTATTGGTTTCACAAAACTATTGGCTTGCTTTGTTGCTTAGTATGACATAGAAATAGAGGCGTTAGGTATAACATGTCGACCTATTTTAAATTGAAACCAATTAAGGGAGTTTACCCTTCCTATCTGTAAAAAACTTAGGTTAGGTTACGTTAGATTGAAAAGAGGGTGCAGATATTGATCCGTCCCATCCACTATAGACATATACCTATGCCAGTAATTGGCTTGTTGTGAGCTCCAAAAACTAACAAGTAAAAGCGTGCTAAGTTCGGGCGGGCCGAATCTTATATACCCTCCACCATGGATCGCATTTGTCGAGTTCTTTTCCCGGCATCTCTTCTTAGGCAAAAAAGGATATAAGAAAAGAGTTGCTCTGCTATTAAAACGATATCAAGATATGGTCCGGTTGGGACCAAAATTAAATTATATGTTGGAGACCTGTGTAAAATTTCAGCCAATTCGTATAAAAATTGCGCCCATTGGGGCTCACGAAGTAAAATAGAGAGAACGATTTATATGGGATCTGTATCGGGCTATAGACCGATTCAGTCTTTAATAAATACGTTTGTTGATGGTCATGAGAGGATCCATCGTACAAAATTTCAGGCATATCGGATAATAATTTCGACCTCTAGGGGTCAAGAAGTCAAGATACCAGATCGGTTATATGGCAGCTATATCAGGTTATGAACCGATTTGAACCTTATTTTTCACAGTTGTTGAATTGCGCCCTCTAGAAGCTCAAGAAATCAAATCCACAGATCTGTTTATATGACAGCTATATCAGGTTATAAACCGATTTGAACCATACTTGGCACAGTTGTTGGATATCATAACAAAACACGTCGTGCGAAATTTCATCCCATTCGGATAAGAATTGCGCCCTCTAGAAGCTCAAGAAGTCAAGACCCAAGATCGGTTTACATGGCAGCTATATCAGGTTATGTACCGATATGAACCATACTTGGCAATTTTGTTGGATATAATAACAAAACACGTCGTGCAAAATTTCATTTCAATCGGATAAGAATTGCGCCCTCTAGAGGCTCAAGAAATCAAGACCCTAGATCGGTTTATATGGCAGCTATATCAAAACATGGGCCGATATGGCCCATTTACAATACCAACTGACCTACACTAATAAGAAGTATTTGTGCAAAATTTCAAGTGGCTAGCTTTACTCCTTCGGAAGTTAGCGTGCTTTCGACAGACAGACGGACGGACGGACGGACAGACGGACGGACATGGCTAGATCGACATAAAATGTCGCGACGATCAAGAATATATATACTTTATGGGGTCTCAGACGAATATTTCGAACAGTTACAAACAGAATGACGAAATTAGTATACCCCCCATCTTATGGTGGAGGGTATAAAAATAGCATCCGTCCTTGTGCCAAAGAAGCGATAGGTGCAAAATTTCATGACAACGGGTAACAAATGCGATCACAATAATACATGGACAGACAGACGAAGAGACGAACATAGCTAAAATGAATCAGGAAATGATTCTAAGACGATCGGTATACATATCAATGGGTCTAGCTCTTTTCCTTCTTAGCGTTACAAGCAAATGCTTAAACTTATAATATCCTGCACCACAGTGGTGGTGAAGGGTATATTAGCAGGGGTGCATTTTTAGCGGAATCCATGGTGTTGGCTGCCCAAGGTTCGCCCGGCCGAACTTAGCACGTTTTTATACCCACCACCGAAGGATGGGGTTATATTCATTTTGTCATTCCGTTTGCAACACATCGAAATATCCATTTCTGACCCTATAAAGTATATATATTCTTGATCAGCGTAAAAGTCTAAGACCATCTAGGCATGTCCGTCCGTCTGTCTGTTGAAATCACGCTACAGTCTTTAAAAATAAAGATATTGAGCTGAAACTTTGCACAGGTTCTTTTTTTGTCCATAAGCAGGTAAATTTCGAAGATGGGCTATTTTGGACTATATCTTGATATAGCCCCCATATAGACCGATCGGCCGATTTAGGGTCTTAGGCCCATAAAAGCCACATTTATTATCCGATTTTGCTGACATTTGGGACAATGAGTTGGGTTTAGGCCCTTCGACATTCTTCGTTAATTTGGCTCAGATCGGTCCAGATTTGGATATAGCTGCCAAATAGACCGATCCTCCGATTTAGGGTCTAAGGCCCATAAAAGCTACATTTATTATTCGGTTTCGCTGAAATTTGGGACAGTAAGTTGTGTTAGGCCCTTCGACATCCTTTGTCAATTTGGCCCAGATTGCTTCAGATTTGGATATAGCTGCCATATAGACCGATCCTCCGGTTAAGGCTGTTAGGCCCACAAAAGCTACATTTATTATCCGATTTTGATGAAATTCGGGACAGTGAATTATGTAAGGGCCATCGACATCCTTCGTTAAATTGGCTCAGATCGGTCTAGATTTGGATATAGCTGCCATATAGATCGATCCTCCGATTTATGGTGTAAGGCCCATAAAAGCCACATTCATTATCTGATTTTGCTGAAATTTGGGACAGTGAGTTGTGTTAGGCCCTTTGACATCCTTCGTCCATTTGGCTCAGAACGGTTCAGATTTGGACATAGCTGCCATATAGACCGATCCTCCGATTTAGGGTCTAAGGCCCATAAAAGCCACATTTATTATTCTGTTTTGCTGAAATTTGGGACAGTAAGTTGTGTTAGGCTCTTCGACATCCTTTGTCAATTTGGCCCAGATTGCTTCAGATTTGGATATAGCTGCCATATAGACCGATCCTCCGGTTAAGGCTCTTAGGCCCACAAAAGCCACATTTATTATCCGATTTTTATGAAATTCGGGACAGTGAATTATGTAAGGTCCATCGACATCCTTCGTTAAATTGGCTCAGATCGGTCCAGATTTGGATATAGCTGCCATATAGATCGATCCTCCGATTTATGGTGTAAGGCCCATAAAAGCAACATTCATTATCTGATTTTGCTGAAATTCGGGACAGTGAGTTGTGTTAGGCCCTTTGAGATATTTCTTCAATTTGGCTCAGATCGGTTCAGATTTGGATATAGCTGCCATATAGACCGATTTCTTGATTTATTGTTTTGGGCCCATAAAATGCGCATTTATTGTCCGATGTCGCTGAAATTTGGCACAGTGAGTTTGGTTAGGCTCTTCGACGTCCTTCTTCAATTTTGCCCAAATCGATACAGATTTGCATATAGCTGCCATATAGACCGATCTCTCGATTTAAGGTTTAGGTTCCATAAAAGAGGCATTTATTGTCCGATTTCGCCGAAATTTGGGACAGTGCATTGTGTTAGGCTTTCCGACATGTATATGCAACTTGGCCCAAATCGGTCCAGATTTGGATATAGCTGCCATGTAGACCGATATCTCGATTTAAAGTCTTGGCCCCGTAAAAGGCCCATTTATAATCCGATTTCACTGAAATTTGACATATTGACTTATGTTCGGCTTTTCGACATCCGTGTCGTATATAGTTCAGATCGGTATGAGGTATATGAGTATAAGGTATATAATTTTCACTGAATTTTGATGAAAGATGGTTTACATATATACCCGAGGTGGTGGGTATCCAAAGTTCGGCCCGGCCGAACTTAACGCCTTTTTACTTGTTTTACACTTTTTTTCTAAAGCAAGCTAAAAGTAACAGCTGATAACTGTCAGAAGAAAGAATCCAATTACAGAGTCACAAGCTGTGAAAAAATTTGTCAACGCCGACTATATGACAAATCCGCAATTACTTTTTGGGCAACCCAATATATATATACTAAAATTGTCATTCAAAGAACTTGAAAAATTCGATCCACGGTGGAGGGAATATTACATTCGAAACGACCGAACTTAGTACGCTTTTAATTGTTTTATATTGAAATCTGGTACTGCTAGCGGACATTATAGGCGCTCGTAGAAATATCCTTGGTATGATCTTCCTTGTCTTCCGTAGCGGTATGGACACAAATATAGCTGATATTTAAAAAAATGGAGTTTTTTTGCGGATTGTGGCTAGCCTCTCATCCACCAGAGTAAAGTGGAGACAAGGTGTTTCAGTCTTCGACCAGCTGTAAGTCCACAGCCAAATTCATGCCTCGTGAATTGGCAAAGATTAGCAAACTTAATATAAAAATAATCAAATTTCCAACATTTTAAGGAAACATTCTCTTTGGATAAAAATATTGTCCTTAATATTAAGGATTTTTATACCCTCCACCATAAGATGGGGGGTATACTAATTTCGTCATTCTGTTTGTAACTACTCGAAATATTCGTCTGAGACCCCATAAAGTATATATATTCTTGATCGTCGCGACATTTTATGTCGATCTAGCCATGTCCGTCCGTCTGTCCGTCCGTCCGTCCGTCTGTCTGTCGAAAGCACGCTAACTTCCGAAGGAGTAAAGCTAGCCGCTTGAAATTTTGCACATATACTTCTTATTAGTGTAGGTCGGTTGGTATTGTAAATGGGCCATATCGGTCCATGTTTTGATATAGCTGCCATATAAACCGATCATGGGTCTTGACTTCTTGAGCCTCTAAAGTGCACAATTCTTATCCGATTGGAATGAAATTTTGTACGACGTGTTTTGCTATGATGTCCAACAACTGTACCAAGTATGGTTGAAATCGGTCCATAACCTGATATAGCTGCCATATAATCCGATCTTGGGTCTTGACTTCTTGAGCCTCTAGCGTGCGCAATTCTTGTCCGATCAGAATGAAATTTTGCACGACGTGTTTTGTTATGATGTACATCACCTGTGCCAAGTATGGTTCAAATCGGCCCATAACCTGATATAGCTGCCATATAATCCGATCTTGGGTCTTGACTTCTTGAGCCTCTAGAGGGCGCAATTCTTATCCGATTAGAATGGAATTTCGCCCGACGTGTTTTGTTATGATACCCAACAACTGTGCCAAGTATGGTTCAAATCGGTCCATAACCTGATATAGCTGCCATATAAACCGATCTTGGGTCTTGACTTCTTGAGCCTGTAGAGGGCACAATTCTTATCCAATTTGAAGTATTTCGTTATGATATCCAACAACTGTGCCAAGTATGGTTGAAATCGGCCCATAACCTGATATAGCTGTCATATAAACAGATCTGGGGATTTGACTTCTTGAGCTTCTAGAGGGCGCGATTCCTATCCGGTTTGGCTAAAATTTTGCATGACGTATTTTATTTTTACTTTCAACAACTGTGTCAAATGAGGTTCAAATCGGTTCATAACCTGATATAGCTGCCATATAAACCGATCTGGGATCTTGACTTCTTGACCCCTAGAGGTCGCAATTATTATCCGATATGCCTGAAATTTTGTACGATGGATCCTCTCATGACCATCAACAAACGTGTTTATTATGGTCTGAATCGGTCTATTGCCCGAAACAGATCCCATATAAATCGTTCTCTCCATTTTACTTTGTGAGCCCCAATGGTCCGAACCGGACCATATCTTGATATCGTTTTAATAGCAGAACAACTCTTTTCTTATATCCTTTTTTGCCTAAGAAGAGATGCCGGGAAAAGAACTCGACAAATGCGATCCATGGTGGAGGGTATATAAGATTCGGCCCGGCCGAACTTAGCACGCTTTTACTTGTTTATTTTATACTTTGCTTCTTTTTGAAGACATAAATCTAAACAAAAGCTCAAAATATCATTAAAGTTTTGGAAATTTACCTTGAGACAAGACAACCGTGAACCATAGTTAAAAACGCAAAATAGCCGTTCAAATAGCAGCGTCTATAAATCTAATTTTTTTACCCACCACCATAGGATTGGGGTAAACTAATCAAGTTTTTCCGCTTGTTACACCTCGAAATATTGATCGTCTCGATATTCCGAGTCGATCTAGCTATGTCCGTCCGTCTGTCGAAATCACGATAGCGGTCGAACACGTAAAGCAAACCGCTTAAAAATTTGCACAGATACCTAATATTGATGAAGGTCGTTTGGGGATTGCAAATGGGTCATGTGGGTTCAGATTTGGATATAGCCCCAAACGACCTACATCAATATTAAATGTCAGTGCATAATTTCAAACGGCTAGCTTTACGCCTTCGACCGCTATCGTGTTTGCGACATACGGACGGACATGACTACATCGACTCAGAGCATCGAGAGGGTTCTTGGACAACTATTTCGAGGTGTTACAAACGGAATGTCTAGATTAGTATACCCTCATCCTCATAAATCTTATTCTGAACCGGATTTGGTGGACTTCGGTAGAGGTTTTCAGATTGTACTAACTACGGCTCTATGTGTGCAAACGGGGCGGTATATGGACGCTAAATAGAAATCTGAAGCTAATGTGGAAAATGGAAGCCAAATAGAAATCTGAACCAATTTTGATAAAATTTAACAAAAATGTGTAATCTCATAAGAGATATATATATATATAGCGTCCATTTTCCCATTTTCGTGACTATCGGTTGATATATGAACCCATTGCTGAACTCGGACTCCTTAGGTATTGTGGTAGTCGTTGGAAAAAGCATTGTGCAATATGTTGGTGAACAAATGTTCTTGCGGTGGAGCTAGAAGTGAAAATTGGGTGAAATATATATATATATATATTAGAGCTTTACCTGAATCTGAACCGATTTAAAAGAAATTTATTGGTAATGTCAAGAGCCATAAGAAAATCATTCCTGTCAAATTTCGAAAGAATCGGCTAACAAATGACCCAATTATTGCAATACAACACAAAATCGGACGAACATATATATGGGAGCCATATCTAAATCTGAACCGATTTCGACCAAACACCTTAGTTGTCGGGGAAAGCATTGTGCAAAATTTTGTGAAGATTGTTAATAAATCCGCTTGCAGTGGCTCTGGAAGTGAAAATCTGGCGATTTATATATATGGGATTTTTATCCAAACCTGAATCGATTTCTATGAAATACACCAGTAATGTTGAGAGTTATAGGAAAATCCATCGAGCCAGATTTCGAGAGAATCGGTTAGCAAATGACCAAATTATTGCAATATTAGTCCAAATCCGTCTGTTGTAATCACTCTACAGCCTTCAAAAATTGAGATATTGAGCTGAAATTTGGCACAGATACGTCTTTTGATGCACGCTAGTTAAGTTCTTGAACGGGCGAAATCGGACCATATTTGGATATAGCTGCTATATAAACCAATTTTCCGATAAAGGGTCTAAACTTTATTTTTCATCCGATTTTGCTGAAATTTGAAACAGTAAGTAGTTTAAGGCTCAGATCAGACTATATTTAGATATAGCTTCCATATAGGCCGATCTCCCGATAAAGGGTCTGAAGACCCATGAAAGCTTTATTTATTACCCGATTTCGCTAAAACTTCCAACAGGGGGTTATTTTAAGCCCCCCGACATCTGACGTAAATATGATTCAGATCGGACTATATTTAGATATAGCTAGCATATAGACCGATCTCCCGATAGAGGGTCTGAAGACCATAAAAGCTATATTTATTACCCGATTTCGCTGAAACTTGCAATAGTGGGTTATTTTATGCCCCCCGACATCTGACGTAAATATGATTCAGATCGGACTATATTTAGATATAGCTAGCATATAGACCGATCTCCCAGTAAAGGGTCTGAAGACCATAAAAGCTTTATTTAATAACCGCTTTCGTTGAAATTTGCAACAGTGGGTTATTTTATGCCTCCCGATATCTGACATAAATATGGTTCAGAACGGACTATATTTAGATATAGCTTCCATATAGACCGATCTCCCGATAAAGGGTCTGAAGCGCATAAAAGCTTTATTTATTACCCGATTTCGCTAAAACTTCCAACAGGGGGTTATTTTAAGCCCCCCGACATCTGACGTAAATATGATTCAGATCGGACTATACTTAGATATAGCTAGCATATAGACCGATCTCCCGATAGAGGGTCTGAAGACCATAAAAGCTATATTTATTACCCGATTTCGCTGAAATTTGCAATAATGGGTTATTTTATGCCCCCCGACATCTGACGTAAATATGATTCAGATCGGACTATATTTAGATATAGCTAGCATATAGACCGATCTCCCAGTAAAGGGTCTGAAGACCATAAAAGCTTTATTTAATAACCGCTTTCGTTGAAATTTGCAACAGTGGGTTATTTTAAGCCTCCCGACATCTGACCTAAATATGGATTAGATCGGTCCATATTTAGATACAGCTGTCATATAGACCGATCTCTCGATAAGGGGTCTGAAGGCCATAAAAGTTTTATTTTTTATCCGAATTCGCTGAAATTTGCAACAGTGGGTTATTTTATGCCTCCCGACATCTGACTTAAATATGGATTAGATCGGTTCATATTTAGATATAGCTGTCAGTTAGGCCCATCTCCCTATAAAGGGTCTGAATCCCATAAAAGATTTATTTTTTTAACCGATTTCGCTAAAATTTGAAACAGAGAGTTATTTTTTGCCTCCCGATACCCGACCTAAATAAGGTTCAGATCGGACTATATTTAGACATAGATGCCATATAGACCGATCTGCCGATAAGGGGTCTGAAGCCAACCGAACTCCCGATAGAGGGTCTGAAGGCCATAAAAGCTTTATTTTTTATCCGATTTCGCTGAAATTTGCAACAGTGGGTTATTTTATGCCTCCCGACATCTGACCTAAATATGGATTAGATCGGTCCATATTTAAATATAGCTGTCAGATAGGCCGATCTCCGTATAAAGGGTCTGAAGGCCATAAAATATTTATTTTTTTAGCCAATTTCGCTAAAATTTGAAACAGTGAGCTATTTTTTGCCTCCTGATACCCGACCTAAATAAGGTTCAGATCGGACTATATTTAGATATAGCTATAGATATATATATATATATATAGATATATTCACAATTTAACGTGGACAGATAGACGGACAGTCAGACGGACATAGCTAAATCAAATCAGAAAGTGATTCAGAGTCGATCGGTATACTAATCTGGGTCTTACAAAGAAATGCACTAATTTATTATTCCCTGTACCACAGTAGTGGTGTATGGTATAATAAACCGATGTTGTTTTTGTTGCAGCGCATTGTGTTCTATGTTTCATCTGCTTGGTTCTATTGGCTATCCAGATCCAGGAACTCTGCGACTAAAGTTTGGTGCGGCCATAGGTATGTAGGTCTAGGTCTGACAGGGCTAGTAACAGCTAAATTTGCATTAAATATTCCATTTAAGAACAAGGAATACTTCTCTCATGTCAACAAGAGTAGTCCGATTAATGTTTAAGCTCAATGATAAGGGGACACCTTTTTTATGCCGAGTCTGAACGGCACCACTTGGAATAGAAGGATATCTCACAAATGCAGCCCGCATAAGTAAGGGGATAACCACCGCTGAAAATTTTTTTGACATTCATGCCGAGATTAAAATCAAGTCGTTCTCCGCCACGGTGGCCTCCGAGTCGAGACACATATCCCGCACGTTGGCATCAATCCCTGCTCTGTAGGAGTTATGGCGGCTGCATCTGCAGCATCGCAATTGGGCCAGAACTGCTCTGGTTTGGCGGGGAGGTCTATTTCTTTAGGTACAATGGTTGGCGTTCGTCCTTCAAGGACCACATTCACCCGGTAGCTATTCACCACATCTGTTACCGTGTCAACATGGACGTTGTCTGGAGCGGCATATGCTTTATCTGCAGGTTCTATCTTGTACCGTCCAACCCTTAGTCCTTAAGGCTTCTGGGCGGTGGAAACCTATTCACATGGTGATGATTTGAATGGTCCCTGCGATAACTGCCCAGAAAGTATTTGTCTATGCCATCTAGAGGGGGTGGAAAGGAGGATAGGTAGAGATCAACAGTGCCGGAGATATCACCCCGCCTTGGGGAACTACCTGTTTCACTCTACGGTGTTTCGATTTCTTTTATCTAAATTCCACAAAGATAATTCGCGACCCTGCGTTTCAGGACTAGCTGGAGCAACGTGTTGGCAATGTCGTCAAAACCGTGTCAAATGCTTTCGATAGGCCCAGTGCCACGACGACAGTCAAATCACATAGCCTGGACTGATTGAAGCCACGGCTAATGTGTGCGGTGATGGCATACAAAGCAATTGTTGTGCTATGCTGTGCTACCGATAATATAAGGGAGATCGGTCTGTACGACTCCCGCTTGATCAGGTCCTTTACAAGTTTCAGTAGCGGGATCACTCTGCCCAGACATCGGGTACTTCAGGAGTGTTCAAAGACAGGTTGGGGACAATTGTAAGGTATTGGACTCTAGGTAGATCCGGATTCTTTTGTATCAGCGTACAAATTCTGTCGGGGCCCAACGCCTTGGATGATTTGGCGCAACGGATGATATTCGTAACTTCGTCCTTGGTAAATTGTAATGGTTGTCCATCGGCTCAAAGACCACGGATACGACGAATGGCTATTCTCATAGCCTTGTCACTCTCGAGATGCTCTATAAATTGGCGTTTGAACAACCTGGCGCATCTCTTCAGGTCAGTCACGGTTACATCGCCAAAAGTGACTGAGGTGCTGTCATCCCTTCTTACGGGTTTCGAGAGTGATCTGCTGTTTCTATTGTAGCAACTATTTTTAACAGTTTAAAACTGATATTCCACTGCCTCCCCAAGGTTACTGCATTGTCTTTGAATTTTGTTTTCTAGCCTTGATGCAATGCTGATCGATTTAGTCAGAATCTTGTCCTTATGAGCAAACGGCTGACTTTATGTTGTTTTGAATATATTCACCCCAAACTTTCCTTAAGTCTTCAATCCCACTGTCATTGATGGCAGCTTTCGTAAAACATCAGTCTACACTTTATATTGTAAAACAACAAAATGTACCCGTGGGACTTGGCAAGGCACAGAAGCTTCAAGCGGATCTACTCAAACAGAAGAAACAGCAGACGAAGCATATGTTATATCAACAACATCAAGGGGCCAATGTTGCATTTGCAAACATCAGCAGCAGCAGCAGCAACAACAATAATCATAGACGACGACAATGATGACGTCGAAGATGGCTTTTAGAATGGTTTGAAGTTACAATAACAATAAAAGCGACATCAAAAGTTTGTTAAGTGATCATTGTAGTCTTTTCGGTTGTTGTTGTTGTTGCCTGAACAATCTCTGACTATTGCACTAAATAGACTTGAATGTTCTGGGGCGAATTTTTTTTCTCTTATTTTACGATTTTGACCGTGTTTTTGGCAATGGCAATGTCAACCGCCACCACCAGCGCTAAAGATGGCTCAACATAAACATAAAGTAAAAAGGCATTAAGTTCGGCCGGGCCGAACTTTGGATACCCACCACCTCGGGTATATATATGTAAATCCCATTTCGTAACAATCCGGGGAAAATTTGATAACTTAAGCACCCAAAAACGGCACGGACATTGAGTGGTTTAATATATATTGGGTTGCCCAAAAAGTAATTGCGGATTTTTTAAAAGAAAGTAAATGCATTTTTAATAAAACTTAGAATGAACTTTAATCAAATATACTTTTTTTACACCTATTTTTCTAAAGCAAGCTAAAAGTAACAGCTGATAACTGACAGAAGAAAGAGTGCAATTACAGAGTCACAAGCTGTGAAAAAATTTGTCAACGCCGACTACATGAAAAATCCGCAATTACTTTTTGGGCAACCCATTATGTCACTATTAAATTTTGTAAAACAAAATATTGGTCTCTTTGGCAGATGTATTCAATTATAAACCGATCTGAACCATATTAAGGTCGGATATCGTGAGGCTTAGAAAAACTCACTGTTTCAAATTTCAGGGAAATCGGGTAATAAATAAAGCTTTATTGCCTTCAGACCCCTTATCGGCAGATTGGTCTATATGGCCTCTATGTCTAAATATAGTCCGATCTGAACCTTATTTAGGTCAGGTTCAGGAGGCAAAAAATAACTCACTGTTTCAAATTTTAGCGAAATCGGATAAAAAATAAAGCTTTTATGGCCTTCAGACCCTTTATCGGGAGATCTATCTATCTATTGTAGACTAAATGACCTCTATATCTAAATATGGACCGATCTAATCCATATTTAGGTCAGACGTCGGGAGGCTTAAAACAACCCACTGTTGGAAGTTTTAGCTTTAAAGCTTTTATGGGTCTTCAGACCCTTTATCGGGAGATCTGTCTATATGGTAGCTATATCTAAATATAATCCGATCTGAACCATAAATACATCAGTTGTCGGGAAGCCTTAAAATACTCACTGTTTCAAATTTTAGAAAAATCGGATGAAAATAAAATTTTTATGGGCATTAGATCCTTTATCGGAAAATCCGTCTATATGGCACCTATATGCAAATATGGTCCGATTTGGTCCCTTCAAGAATTTTACCAGCGTGCATCAAAAATACGTAACTGTGCCAAATTTCAGCTCAATATCTCTATTTTTGAAGGCTGTAGAGTGATTACAACAGACGGACAGACACACGGCCATCGTTAAATCGTCTTAGAATTTTACGACGATCCAAAATATATATACTTTGTAGGTTCGGAAATTGATATTTCGATGTGTTGCAAACGGAATGACTAAATGAATATACCCCCTTCCTACGGTGGTAGGTAAAACAAGTAAAAAGGCGTTAAGTTCGGGTATATATGTAAACCACCATTCACCAAAATTCGGTGAAAATATCATATCTTATACTCATATACCTCATACCGATCTGAACTATATACGACACGGATGTCGAAAAGCCGAACATAAGTCACTGTGTCAAATTTCAGTGAAATCGGATTATAAATGCGCCTTTTGTGGGGCCAAGACTTTAAATCGAGATATCGGTCTACATGGCAGCTATATCCAAATCTGGACCGATTTGGGCCAAGTTGCATAAACATGTCGAAAAGCCTAACACAATGCACTGTCCCAAATTTCGGCGAAATCGGACAATAAATGCCTATTTTATGGGCCCTAAACCTTAAATCCAGAGATCGGTCTATATGGCAGCTATATTCAAATCTGGACCGAACTGGGCAAAATTGAAGAAGGACGTCGAAGAGCCTAACCAAACTCACTGTCTAAAATTTCAGCGATATCGGACAATAAATGCGTCTTTTATGGCCCCAAAACCTAAAACCTAGATATCGGTCTATATGGCAGCTATATCCAAATCTGGACCGATTTGTGCGATATTGCAGAAGTATGTCAAGGGGCTTAACTTAACTCACTGTTCCACATTTCGGGGACATCGGGCAATAAATGAGCATTTTATGGGCCCAAAACCATAAATCAAGAAATCGGTCTATATGGCAGCTATGTCCAAATTTGAACCGATCTGGACCAAATTGAAGAAATATGTCAAAGGGCCTAACACATCTCACTGTCCCAAATTTCAGCAAAATCGGATAATGATGTGGCTATTATGGGCCTTACACCATAAATCGGAGGATCGGTCTATATGGCAGCTATATCCAAATCTGGACCGATCTGAGCCAAATTAACGAAGGATGTCGATGAGCCTTACACACTTCACTGCCCCGAATTTCATCAAAATCGGATAATAAATGTGGCTTTTGTGGGCCTAAGACCCTAAACCGGAGGATCAGTCTATATGGCAGCTATATCCAAATCTGAACCGATCTGGACCAAATTAAAGAAACATGTCAAAGGGCCTAAGACAACTCACTGTCCCAAATTTCAGCGAAATCGGACCATAAATGTGGCTTTTATGGGCCTTTGACCCTAAATCGGCGGATCGGTCTATATGGCAGCTATATCCAAATCTGAACCGATCTGGACCAAATTAAAGAAACATTTCAAAGGGCCTAAAACAACTCACTGTCCCAAATTTCAGCGAAATCGGATAATAAATGTACCTTTTATGGGACTTAGACCCTAAATCGGCGGATCGGTCTATATGGCAGCTATATCCAAATCTGAACCGATCTGGACCAAATTAAAGAAGCATGTCAAAGGGCCTAAAACAACTCACTGTCCCAAATTTCAGCAAAATCGAACTATAAATGTGGTTTTATGGGCCTTAGACCCTAAATCGGCGGATCGGTCTATATGGAGGCTATATCAGGATATAGTCCGATATAGCCCATCTTCGAACTTAACCTGCTTATGGACAAAAAAATATTCTGTGCAAAATTTCAGCTCAATATCTCTATTTTTAAAGACTGTAGCGTGATTTCAACAGGCAGACGGACAGACTGACGGACATGTCTAGATCGTCTTAGATTTTTACGCTGATCAAGAATATATATACTTTATAGGGTCGGAAATGGATATTTCGATGTGTTGCAAACGGAATGACTAAATGAATATACCCCCTTCCTACGGTGGTGGGTATAAAAAGGGATACAATTTCGAATATACTTTTGAGCATAGCGTAAGCGCAAGATAATCGCTACAAATGTCGCAACTGTGAGAGATCCACCAGTGACTAGTTCGGTGGACACTTTTGTTTGGGTTTTATAGAAATGATTCTTAACTTTGTGTGGCGGGCCATGGCTTAAGATCGACGAGATCTTAAAGCCAAGTTAATGTTGATGATTGTTGGTTGTGTTGTTGCTTCTTTTGCAGCAATTGTTATTGTTGTCACAATTGTTATTGCCGCTTCAATGTTTTTGTAGTTGTTGTTGTTGTTTTTTTGTCTTGCTTGCAACAACGATAGACAACTCAAAGTCAAATGTAACTGACGCCAATATGTTCTAAATGTTTGAGCAGCGGCAAATTGGGTGCAGCGTCAGTTAAACACTGCTTTTGTCCGTTTTATTTTGTTGCCGTTGCGGCAAAATGTGCTTTGATCCATTTTTTTCGACATGGTCTTTCTTCTGCTTCGATGTTTGTTTTGCCTTTGCGTCTGCTAGATTTTCTTCAATTGAAGAAGCCACAATTCCCTGGGCTTTAACTATAGTTTTAACTCGGACTATTTCTTCTCTTGTCATTAGGGGATTTGGAACAGGGAGGAAGGTTGGTTATGCAATGTTGAGAAAGTATTGATTTTAAAATTTTTTTTTTAAATAAAACAAAATTATTGTGGTATTATTAAGTTTTAGATCTTATAAGTTTAAACGCCAAGATGAGAATTTCTATAATTTTAACTGCTATGAAATATTTTAATTAAGGTAATCATATGCTCCCGGGATTATTTGCATTCTCAGTGTGCTTTAGCACCCCGTGGATCACGAATTTTAGGATATGACTCTTCCTGCTAACATGTGATACAATGTCGAAAACCAAGTAACTGACAATGGGTAACAGAGTGAGAGAGAAAGAGAGAGAGAGAGAGATTTAAGTTGTGTAGTGTCTGCCGGAATACATGGGCACCTAAGATTTGGCCCAGCCAATCTTGGAAAATTTGTTGTACCATGCTACCGTTAATTAAATTTTAATATTTTTCATCTTCACCTCTATTTTTATACCACCCCTCCTAATGCCATTGGTACCATTTACAATTTGTATTTTTGTTGTTGTTTTCATTTTGTCGCTAGTCGTCTCAGTAACGTCGTTGATATTGGCAACCTAATGCTGTCATCTTTTGTCTTCTTTGGCACTTTAGTTTTGCCGCAGCGGTCATGCTGGCGACTCAGCTGGCAGTTGTGCGACAATTCACATTTCTACGTTGATTTGGGAAGACTTTTATCCATTCTGTTCTATTCAAGCTTCAAGGTAAATTGTGATACAACCTCACAGTTAGCTAAGGCCACAGCGAGAGTTGCTAGTAGCCACATGGCTATAATGTAAAGCTCTAATCTAGAGGGAAGCTTTACTCTTGTTACCGTTCAGTTTGTCCATGGTGACATTAAATGTCAGTTGAACGTTTATAAATGCAGAAACAAAAGGTCTGTGCGCACAAAATGTTGATCTCTGCAACAGGAGTAAAAAAGCTGCAATTTTCCCCTTAAGAAAATAGGTCTGAATACTTAGCATAGAAAGAAATTTTGTACTTATCTTGTTTAATATATTTGTAGCCCAGACAAAAATTCTTTTGAAAATTTGTCGCTCAGACAAAAATTCTTTAGAAAATTTGTCGCTCAGACAAAGTTTCTTTAGAAAATTTGTCGCCCAGACAAAGTTTCTTTAGAAAATTTGTCGCCCAGACAAAGTTTCTTTAGAAAATTTGTCGCCCAGACAAAGTTTCTTTAGAAAATTTGTCGCCCAGACAAAGTTTCTTTAGAAAATTTGTCGCCCAGACAAAGTTTCTTTAGAAAATTTGTCGCCCAGACAAAGTTTCTTTAGAAAATTTGTCGCCCAGACAAAGTTTCTTTAGAAAATTTGTCGCCCAGACAAAGTTTCTTTAGAAAATTTGTCGCCCAGACAAAGTTTCTTTAGAAAATTTGTCGCCCAGACAAAGTTTCTTTAGAAAATTTGTCGCCCAGACAAAGTTTCTTTAGAAAATTTGTCGCCCAGACAAAGTTTCTTTAGAAAATTTGTCGCCCAGACAAAGTTTCTTTAGAAAATTTGTCGCCCAGACAAAGTTTCTTTAGAAAATTTGTCGCCCAGACAAAGTTTCTTTAGAAAATTTGTCGCCCAGACAAAGTTTCTTTAGAAAATTTGTCGCCCAGACAAAGTTTCTTTAGAAAATTTGTCGCCCAGACAAAGTTTCTTTAGAAAATTTGTCGCCCAGACAAAGTTTCTTTAGAAAATTTGTCGCCCAGACAAAGTTTCTTTAGAAAATTTGTCGCCCAGACAAAGTTTCTTTAGAAAATTTGTCGCCCAGACAAAGTTTCTTTAGAAAATTTGTCGCCCAGACAAAGTTTCTTTAGAAAATTTGTCGCCCAGACAAAGTTTCTTTAGAAAATTTGTCGCCCAGACAAAGTTTCTTTAGAAAATTTGTCGCCCAGACAAAGTTTCTTTTGAAAATTTGTCGCCCAGACAAAGTTTCTTTAGAAAATTTGTCGCCCAGACAAAGTTTCTTTAGAAAATTTGTCGCCCAGACAAAGTTTCTTTAGAAAATATGTCGCCCAGACAAAGTTTCTTTAGAAAATTTGTCGTCCAGACAAAGTTTCTTTAGAAAATTTGTCGCCCAGACAAAGTTTCTTTAGAAAATTTGTCGCCCAGACAAAGTTTCTTTAGAAAATTTGTCGCCCAGACAAAGTTTCTTTAGAAAATTTTTCGCCCAGACAAAGTTTCTTTAGAAAATTTTTCGCCCAGACAAAGTTTCTTTGGAAAATTTTTCGCCCAGACTAAGTTTCTTTTGAAAATTTGTCGCCCAGACAAAGTTTCTTTAGAAAATTTGTCGCCCAGACAAAGTTTCTTTAGAAAATTTGTCGCCCAGACAAAGTTTCTTTAGAAAATTTGTCGCCCAGACAAAGTTTCTTTAGAAAATTTGTCGCCCAGACAAAGTTTCTTTAGAAAATTTGTCGCCCAGACAAAGTTTCTTTAGAAAATTTGTCGCCCAGACAAAGTTTCTTTAGAAAATTTGTCGCCCAGACAAAGTTTCTTTAGAAAATTTGTCGCCCAGACAAAGTTTCTTTAGAAAATTTGTCGCCCAGACAAAGTTTCTTTAGAAAATTTGTCGCCCAGAAAAAGTTTCTTTAGAAAATTTGTCGCCCAGACAAAGTTTCTTTAGAAAATTTGTCGCCCAGACAAAGTTTCTTTAGAAAATTTGTCGCCCAGACAAAGTTTCTTTAGAAAATTTGTCGCCCAGACAAAGTTTCTTTAGAAAATTTGTCGCCCAGACAAAGTTTCTTTAGAAAATTTGTCGCCCATACAAAGTTTCTTTAGAAAATTTGTCGCCCAGACAAAGTTTCTTTAGAAAATTTGTCGCCCAGACAAAGTTTCTTTAGAAAATTTGTCGCCCAGACAAAGTTTCTTTAGAAAATTTGTCGCCCAGACAAAGTTTCTTTAGAAAATTTGTCGCCCAGACAAAGTTTCTTTATAAAATTTGTCGCCCAGACAAAGTTTCTTTATAAAATTTGTCGCCCAGACAAAGTTTCTTTAGAAAATTTGTCGCCCAGACAAAGTTTCTTTAGAAAATTTGTCGCCCAGACAAAGTTTCTTTAGAAAATTTGTCGCCCAGACAAAGTTTCTTTAGAAAATTTGTCGCCCAGACAAAGTTTCTTTAGAAAATTTGTCGCCCAGACAAAGTTTCTTTAGAAAATTTGTCGCCCAGACAAAGTTTCTTCAGAAAATTTGTCGCCCAGAAAAAGTTTCTTTAGAAAATTTGTCGCCCAGACAAAGTTCCTTTAGAAAATTTGTCGCCCAGACAAAGTTTCTTTAGAAAATTTGTCGCCCAAACAAAGTTTCTTTAGAAAATTTGTCGCCCAGACAAAGTTTCTTTAGAAAATTTGTCGCCCAGACAAAGTTTCTTTAGAAAATTTGTCGCCCAGACAAAGTTTCTTTAGAAAATTTGTCGCCCAGACAAAGTTTCTTTAGAAAATTTGTCGCCCAGACTAAGTTTCTTTAGAAAATTTGTCGCCCAGACAAAGTTTCTTTAGAAAATTTTTCGCCCAGACAAAGTTTCTTTAGAAAATTTTTCGCCCAGACAAAGTTTCTTTGGAAAATTTTTCGCCCAGACAAAGTTTCTTTTGAAAATTTGTCGCCCAGACAAAGTTTCTTTAGAAAATTTGTCGCCCAGACAAAGTTTCTTTAGAAAATTTGTCGCCCAGACAAAGTTTCTTTAGAAAATTTGTCGCCCAGACAAAGTTTCTTTAGAAAATTTGTCGCCCAGACAAAGTTTCTTTAGAAAATTTGTCGCCCAGACAAAGTTTCTTTAGAAAATTTGTCGCCCAGACAAAGTTTCTTTAGAAAATTTGTCGCCCAGACAAAGTTTCTTTAGAAAATTTGTCGCCCAGACAAAGTTTCTTTAGAAAATTTGTCGCCCAGACAAAGTTTCTTTAGAAAATTTGTCGCCCAGACAAAGTTTCTTTAGAAAATTTGTCGCCCAGACAAAGTTTCTTTAGAAAATTTGTCGCCCAGACAAAGTTTCTTTAGAAAATTTGTCGCCCAGACAAAGTTTCTTTAGAAAATTTGTCGCCCAGACAAAGTTTCTTTAGAAAATTTGTCGCCCAGACAAAGTTTCTTTAGAAAATTTGTCGCCCAGACAAAGTTTCTTTAGAAAATTTGTCGCCCAGACAAAGTTTCTTTAGAAAATTTGTCGCCCAGACAAAGTTTCTTTAGAAAATTTGTCGCCCAGACAAAGTTTCTTTAGAAAATTTGTCGCCCAGACAAAGTTTCTTTAGAAAATTTGTCGCCCAGACAAAGTTTCTTTAGAAAATTTGTCGCCCAGACAAAGTTTCTTTAGAAAATTTGTCGCCCAGACAAAGTTTCTTTAGAAAACTTGTCGCCCAGACAAAGTTTCTTTAAAAAATTTGTCGTCCAGACAAAGTTTCTTTAGAAAATTTGTCGCCCAGACAAAGTTTCTTTAGAAAATTTGTCGCCCAGACAAAGTTTCTTTAGAAAATTTGTCGCCCAGACAAAGTTTCTTTAGAAAATTTGTCGCCCAGACAAAGTTTCTTTAGAAAATTTGTCGCCCAGACAAAGTTTCTTTAGAAAATTTGTCGCCCAGACAAAGTTTCTTTAGAAAATTTGTCGCCCAGACAAAGTTTCTTTAGAAAATTTGTCGCCCAGACAAAGTTTCTTTAGAAAATTTGTCGCCCAGACAAAGTTTCTTTAGAAAATTTGTCGCCCAGACAAAGTTTCTTTAGAAAACTTGTCGCCCAGACAAAGTTTCTTTAGAAAACTTGTCGCCCAGACAAAGTTTCTTTAAAAAATTTGTCGTCCAGACAAAGTTTCTTTAGAAAATTTGTCGCCCAGACAAAGTTTCTTTAGAAAATTTGTCGCCCAGACAAAGTTTCTTTAGAAAATTTGTCGCCCAGACAAAGTTTCTTTAGAAAATTTGTCGCCCAGACAAAGTTTCTTTAGAAAATTTGTCGCCCAGACAAAGTTTCTTTAGAAAATTTGTCGCCCAGACAAAGTTTCTTTAGAAAATTTGTCGCCCAGACAAAGTTTCTTTAGAAAATTTGTCGCCCAGACAAAGTTTCTTTAGAAAATTTGTCGCCCAGACAAAGTTTCTTTAGAAAATTTGTCGCCCAGACAAAGTTTCTTTAGAAAATTTGTCGCCCAGACAAAGTTTCTTTAGAAAATTTGTCGCCCAGACAAAGTTTCTTTAGAAAATTTGTCGCCCAGACAAAGTTTCTTTAGAAAATTTGTCGCCCAGACAAAGTTTCTTTAGAAAATTTGTCGCCCAGACAAAGTTTCTTTAGAAAATTTGTCGCCCAGACAAAGTTTCTTTAGAAAATTTGTCGCCCAGACAAAGTTTCTTTAGAAAATTTGTCGCCCAGACAAAGTTTCTTTAGAAAATTTGTCGCCCAGACAAAGTTTCTTTAGAAAATTTGTCGCCCAGACAAAGTTTCTTTAGAAAATTTGTCGCCCAGACAAAGTTTCTTTAGAAAATTTGTCGCCCAGACAAAGTTTCTTTAGAAAATTTGTCGCCCAGACAAAGTTTCTTTAGAAAATTTGTCGCCCAGACAAAGTTTCTTTAGAAAATTTGTCGCCCAGACAAAGTTTCTTTAGAAAATTTGTCGCTCAGACAAAGTTTCTTTAGAAAATTTGTCGCCCAGACAAAGTTTCTTTAGAAAATTTGTCGCCCAGACAAAGTTTCTTTAGAAAATTTGTCGCCCAGACAAAGTTTCTTTACAAAATTTGTCGCCCAGACAAAGTTTCTTTAGAAAATTTGTCGCCCAGACAAAGTTTCTTTACAAAACTTGTCGCCCAGACAAAGTTTCTTTAGAAAATTTGTCGCCCAGACAAAGTTTCTTTAGAAAATTTGTCGCCCAGACAAAGTTTCTTTAGAAAATTTGTCGCCCAGACAAAGTTTCTTTAGAAAATTTGTCGCCCAGACAAAGTTTCTTTAGAAAACTTGTCGCCCAGACAAAGTTTCTTTAGAAAACTTGTCGCCCAGACAAAGTTTCTTTAAAAAATTTGTCGTCCAGACAAAGTTTCTTTAGAAAATTTGTCGCCCAGACAAAGTTTCTTTAGAAAATTTGTCGCCCAGACAAAGTTTCTTTAGAAAATTTGTCGCCCAGACAAAGTTTCTTTAGAAAATTTGTCGCCCAGACAAAGTTTCTTTAGAAAATTTGTCGCCCAGACAAAGTTTCTTTAGAAAATTTGTCGCCCAGACAAAGTTTCTTTAGAAAATTTGTCGCCCAGACAAAGTTTCTTTAGAAAATTTGTCGCCCAGACAAAGTTTCTTTAGAAAATTTGTCGCCCAGACAAAGTTTCTTTAGAAAATTTGTCGCCCAGACAAAGTTTCTTTAGAAAATTTGTCGCCCAGACAAAGTTTCTTTAGAAAATTTGTCGCCCAGACAAAGTTTCTTTAGAAAATTTGTCGCCCAGACAAAGTTTCTTTAGAAAATTTGTCGCCCAGACAAAGTTTCTTTAGAAAATTTGTCGCCCAGACAAAGTTTCTTTAGAAAATTTGTCGCCCAGACAAAGTTTCTTTAGAAAATTTGTCGCCCAGACAAAGTTTCTTTAGAAAATTTGTCGCCCAGACAAAGTTTCTTTAGAAAATTTGTCGCCCAGACAAAGTTTCTTTAGAAAATTTGTCGCCCAGACAAAGTTTCTTTAGAAAATTTGTCGCCCAGACAAAGTTTCTTTAGAAAATTTGTCGCCCAGACAAAGTTTCTTTAGAAAATTTGTCGCCCAGACAAAGTTTCTTTAGAAAATTTGTCGCCCAGACAAAGTTTCTTTACAAAATTTGTCGCCCAGACAAAGTTTCTTTAGAAAATTTGTCGCCCAGACAAAGTTTCTTTACAAAATTTGTCGCCCAGACAAAGTTTCTTTAGAAAATTTGTCGCCCAGACAAAGTTTCTTTAGAAAATTTGTCGCCCAGACAAAGTTTCTTTACAAAATTTGTCGCCCAGACAAAGTTTCTTTAGAAAATTTGTCGCCCAGACAAAGTTTCTTTACAAAATTTGTCGCCCAGACAAAGTTTCTTTACAAAATTTGTCGCCCAGACAAAGTTTCTTTAGAAAATTTGTCGCCCAGACAAAGTTTCTTTAGAAAATTTGTCGCCCAGACAAAGTTTCTTTAGAAAATTTGTCGCCCAGACAAAGTTTCTTTAGAAAATTTGTCGCCCAGACAAAGTTTCTTTAGAAAATTTGTCGCCCAGACAAAGTTTCTTTAGAAAATTTGTCGCCCAGACAAAGTTTCTTTAGAAAATTTGTCGCCCAGACAAAGTTTCTTTAGAAAATTTGTCGCCCAGACAAAGTTTCTTTAGAAAATTTGTCGCCCAGACAAAGTTTCTTTAGAAAATTTGTCGCCCAGACAAAGTTTCTTTAGAAAATTTGTCGCCCAGACAAAGTTTGTTGCCCAGATAAAGATAACAATTTTTTTTTTTTTTTGCTGGGGTGAATATATAGTTTTGAGAATGTTTTTAAAAATAATTAATTGTGTTTTTTTTTTAATTTTTTTTAGTGTACTGTTTTATCTATTGTCCAGCACTTACTGTAATTGTATTAATGTTTTTTTTAAGTTTTTGTTGTTGTTATGGTGTTTCAAATGGCGCTTAATGTTAATTGTTGTTTACAATTACCAGATATTCGCAGCCATGTTCAAGGCTTTTTGGGTGAACCCAGAATAGATTGCTGCCTACCTATAGAGATCCTTTTTAGGGGCCCATTCGTTCTGCCACCATCGTCAATACTCCCCATGGCTTCTTATGCTTATTTTTACGACCTCTTGTAGTGACTGCGCATGCGCGCATTCTCTCTGGAGCTTCTATCGTTTTACTTTGGCGTCGAAGCTCATGTGTATAATTTGAGTTTTGAGCACTGATGTGCGATTTGTATTGATTGGCGGCTAATTGTCAAGTTAAGTTGTTGCATTTTTTGTTTGCAGCGATTTCGTTCCATTTCATTGGAGCAGGTATTCGTTTTTTTAGAAATTTCCTTCGTTAAGATGGTTGTTTTCTCTTATAACAATTTTCCAGTGCTCAGTCCAAAAGACTTGTGTTTTGGTTTTTTTTTGCTTTCCTCTGTCTTTAAGGTTCGAATTTGTATTGGGTAGACAGACTATGGGCAGGGGCAGGGGCATCCATTGCGTTTTGCAGTTCCGCAACTCGAGCGGTAGCAAGTCTTTTTGGCATGAAACTTATTGTCGCCCATATTGGCAGTATCATATGATATGGACGCATGTCGTCTCGGCAATTAGAGTAATCCGGCATTTATACCACGGCGGGAGATTGAAAGATTGTTCAATGCTGGATATGAAGGCGATGATGACGATAATGATACTGCTGATGGTGATGGCTATCCCGATGATTGAGCTGACAATGAAGACGCTGGCGTTGACGATAACCATTGGTGTGTACATCCCATTTGATGTTATTTTTCTTGTGGTCATAGCCATTTTTTACTTGGACAGGGAGACATCTTGCACCGTTATGAAGAAGATTTTGGCTAAGAGTTGATAGACATGGCACCATAATTGAGGAATTCCACCCTAACGCACAAGAGTGAAAAAGAAACTGAAGACGAGTAAAATAAAAAGTTACAGTAGCAAAAAGACTGGGAATTATGCAAGAAAACAGTATCGTTATATATGGAGCTTAAAAGGACCTATTTGGGTGTAAAAAAAAAAACAATTTCGAATGTGGAATCAAATCAGGAAATTCGAAAGTTGATTCATAAACTGGTATATGCTCCACATTATCAATTCCAGATTAACCTGCACCACTCAGAGACAGCTACAAATGAGCTTCAAAGATTAATTGGGAGAGATGGCACTGACTTGGTCCTCGTCAAGCAACTGTGGGTAGGACGTAACAACGTTCGTGGACGAAACAAAAATTTAACAAATTAAAAATTTTACGAAATTTTCAACTAATCTATCCCCCGATTGAGAAGTTGCATTGGAAGCTGGTTGACCCAGTAGGGATATAACCTTACTCTGATTTCTTGTGACGGCAATGAAAGTTTAAAGGGAGTCGCCCAGTAGAGGCTAAGCAAACCATTACTGGTCCTGACCTTTGTGTACCTGCCGTATTTGGTGGCCAACCCCTTGACATAGATGGACTGGGCCAGATGGTGGGAAAGCATGGGTCACGAACTTATACTTAGTGGGCGTCGCCAATGCACACCACGATGCGGTATCACGGTTACTTTGTTATATGAAATAAGGGAAATACTCCGTATTAGGGAACAAGTTGGGACGAACAAGTGAAGCACCTATTTTTTCAGAACTCCAAGCTTATAAGGGAGGACGAACTTACACCGAGCGAAACCAGGACCCGTGAACTACTGATGGGAACGCAGGCACCCAGGCCAACAGGATGACCTCGGCGATCAGGACATCGCAATAACTGCAGGAACTACCTTTCCAGCATACCTAATCGTATAGATTGTTGACACTTTCCAGCCATTTAATTCGGCCGCATCGAATAGAATCATCCCGCCACTAATGAAGAAGTCCGATTTACTTTGTCATGGCTGAGTCGGATGTTTATTGCAAGTCGGGCATGGTCCTGCATACCTAACGCATGGAGAGAGGTCAGGATGGTTTTTATGCCTAAGGCAGGAAAAATAAACCACCACACCAACCAACCAAGACACTGGAAAGACTGATAAACCTGAAGGTCCGAAATATACACGATACGCATGCCTTAAGAGAAGGTCGGTGAAGACGTCTATCCAACTGAAGAATTTCGTGTGTACCCCACTGGATTTAACCTGAATGTCTCCCGATGGACGAATTACATGCAGGATTATCGCAGGATAACAGGCCCATTAGGTTGTCATCGTTATACAACAGATACTGAAAATTACGATACTAGCTGGAGACGGCACTCCACGTTGTGTTCCAAAAGATCGCGACAGCGAGATCATGGAAAGGTCACTGAGAAGACTGTCGAGATGGGCAATGAAAAATGGGTTGAGCTCTAACCCAAGAAAGTTTAAGCTGGTGCTCTTCTCTCTAAGCTAGTATATGATACCAAATCTAAGACTTCCGTCTAGGGAAACTTTACAATTGTCATGACAATTGTAAGCTCCGTTCTTGGCTACTGGGACTTGATGGTATTCCGGCCAATAGAGGTACGAACGTTTATACCAAGAAGGGCTTATCCATGGCGAGTAGATCTGCAACCTATCTAGCATTTATGCCATTTGCCTCGCATTTATTTTAGGAGGCCACCGTAGCGCACAGGTTAACATGTCCGCCTATGACGCTGGACGCCTGGGTTGAAATCCTGGCGAGAACATCTTAAGGTTCGTTGTCATGTAAAAACTTCTCCCCAAAGAGGTGTCGCTCTGCGGCAAGCCGTTCGGGCTCGGTTATAAAAAGAAGTCCCCTATCATTGAACTACAACTTGAATCAGACAGCACTCATTGATATGCGAGAAATTGGCCCCTATTCCTTTTTGGAATCTTCATGTCTCGGGATCTAGGGGCAAAGATCCCTGGAGATCGCCTGTCTCGGCAACACCATGCATATAGTAAGGGTAAGTCCACTAAAATAGACCTTCACGACCTAGTCGCCTACATAGAGGGTTCTCTCTCTGTCCAGGAATACACAATGGAAGCATTTCTTGAAATTAAAAGTGCTTTCAATTGACGTCAATCATAAAGGGGCTGAAGTTTCTAGGCATCAACACTACCGTTAGAAAGTTTATAAATAACTTACCTACTAACAGATGCATTACGGCAGGCCAGGGATCTGTATATCTAAAAAAATGGGTCAGCAGAGGAACACCTCAAGGAGGTGTACTGTCTCCTCTACTTTGGAATATAGCCATTAACAATATATAAAATTGTGTCTGTAAGAAAAAGGTGTAAAAGTGGTCGCGTATGCTGATGACGCGGCAATTGGGTTAGGAGAAGTTTCCCAGCACTCTTAGAGATATACTTCAGGAAGCTCTGTGGCGACAACGACCTAGGCGTAAATCTGTGCAAGACAGAAGTTTGCTGCACAGGAAATCGAACTTTAAATCAAACATTTTGGGAAGGGAAAAAAGACAACCTGCAAGAAGGCCGTAGGAAAAAGTTGGGGCTTTAAACGGGTGTCGCTTATTTGTGCATAACAGCATGAAGACGACACCATCTGATGCACCGAGTTTAATGCTACATCTAATGCCACTGGACATTGTTGCCAGTCAAATTGCTGCGACCACTGCAGTGAGGGTAAGAAAGATTTCCCTTTGGTCATGCAGCGCCAACTCACATTGTGTTATGCTTGATATTATGCCCTATATCCCAGGCAGTGTTAATTACACACTGCCAGAGCCGCTTTTTGATAAAAAGTACTGCACCACTATTCCTGGTAGAAGATATTGAAACTACAATGTCTGTGGTAATAGAAGTTACATAGACTTCTATACGGATGGTTTCAAACTTGACGATCAGGTGGGATTTGGGGTGTATTCTGAAGAACTTCAACTGGCCATATCGAGAAGTTGCCAACCACTGCAGTGTTTATCGAGCGGCCATTAAAGAAGTGGTGAAATGCCTTAGATGTAAAGTCATAACGAAGATTGGAATAAATATCTTCTAAGGCAGCCAAGCGGCCATTAAATTCCTGGATAATGTATATCAGAATTTAACAAGTAAAAGCGTGCTAAGTTCGGCCGGGCCGAATCTTATATACCCTCCACCATGGAGCGCATTTGTCAGTTCTTTTCCCGGCATCTCTTCTTAGGCAAAAAATTATATAAGAAAAGAAAGAAAGAAAAATTTGCTATTAGAGCGACATCAAGATATGATCCGGTTTAGACCACAATTAAATTATATGTTGGAGACCTGTGTAAAATGTCAGCCAATTCGAATAAGAATTGCGCCCTCTGGGGGCTCAAAAAGTAAAATAGAGAGATCGATTTATATGGGAGCTATATCGGGCTATAGACCGATTCAGACCATAATAAACACGTATGATGGTCATGAGAGGATCCGTCGTACAAAATTTCAGGCAAATTGGATAAGAATTGCGCTCTCTAGAGGCCCAAGAAGTCAAGACCCAAGATCGGTTTGTATGGCAGCTACATCAGGTTATGGACCGATTTGACCCATACTTGGCACAGTTGTTGGATATCATAACAAAACACGTCGTGCAAAATTTCATTCTAATCGGATAAGAATTGCGCACTCCAAAGCTTCAAGAATTTAAGTCCCGAGATCGGTTTATATGACAGCTATATCAGGCTATGGACCGATGTGAACCATACTTGGCACAGTTATTGGATATCGTGGCAAAACACGTAGTGGAAAATTTCATTCAAATCGGATAAGAATTGCGTGCTCTAGAGGCTCAAGAAGTCAAGACCCAAAATCGGTTTATATGGCAGGTATAGCAGGTTATGGACCGATGTAAACAATACTTGGCACAGTTGTTGGATATCATAACAAAACACTTCGTGCAAAATTTCATCCCAATGGGGTAAGAATTGCGCACTCTAGAGGCTCAAGAAGTCAAGGCCCAAGATCGGTTTATATGACAGCTATATAAGGTTATGGACCGATTTGAACCATACTTGGCACAAGATCGGTTTATATGGCAGCTATATCAAAACATGGACCGATATGGTCCATTTACAATACCAACCGACCTACACTAATAAGAAGTATTTGTGCAAAATTTCAAGCGGCTAGCTTTACTCCTTCGGAAGTTAGCGTGCTTTCGACAGACAGACGGACGGACGGACGGACGGACAGACGGACGGACAGACGGACGGACATGGCTAGATCGACATAAAATTTCACGACGATCAAGAATATATATACTTTATAGGGTCTCAGACGAATATTTCGAGTAGTTACAATCAGAATGACGAAATTAGTATACCCCCCATCTTATGGTGGAGGGTATAAAAACCGTCCTTGACTGTAGCAGATTTCTCAACGAGATGGCTGAACAGTTCGAAATTCCCCTATTCGAGCCAGATAGATAACCACCTTACACATTCCGGGGAAACTGGAATCAGTGGGTTTGAATCGAGTAAGCATAGTATTCTGGTTCGGGGATTTGACGCGAAGGGCAACGGATGATATATAGCCACAAAGTGGGACTTGTGGGCATTCCAAAATTATGTGGCCTATTCTACACTTGAAGTGGTCTACCACTTTACTGTCGTTGGGTAGAACAGACATCTCAGTCATTGCGTACGACATGACATGCCACTGTCTAATCGGAAAATATGCTGACAGACTAAAGGTTGCCAGTAACGACTATTTCCGAAGCTGTGAGGACGTCGAGGAAGCAGAGACTACAGAACATATTTAAACCTAACCTAAACCTAACCTTAACCTAAATCTTATCTAAACCTAACACAGATAATAGAGTTTTGAGTCCCGTGAAAATAGGGTACTCCATTTTTATACCCATCACCAAAGGATGGGGTATACTTATGTAGTCATTCCGTTTGTAGGACCCCGAAATACTCGTCTAAGGCCCCATAAAATATATATTTATTTTTATACCCACCACCGAAGGATGGGGGTATATTCATTTTGTCATTCCGTTTGCAACACATCGAAATATCCATTTCCGACCCTATAAAGTATATATATTCTTGATCAGCGTAAAAATCTAAGACGATCTATACATGTCCGTCCGTCTGTCCGTCTGTCTGTTGAAATCACGCTACAGTCTTTAGAAATAGAGATATTGAGCTGAAATTTTTCACAGATTCTTTTTGTGTCCATAAGCAGGTTGAGTTCGAAGATGAGCTATATCGGACTATATCTTGATATAGCCCCCAATATAGACCGATCCGCCGATTTAGGGTCTTAGGTCCATAAAAGCCACATTTATTATCCGATTTTGCTGAAATTTGGGACAGTGAGTTGCGTTAGGCCCTTCGACATTCTTCGGCAATTTGGCTCAGATCGGTCCAGATTTGGATATAGCTGCCATATAGACCGATCCTCCGATTTAGGGTCTTAGACCCATAAAAGCCACATTTATTATCCGATTTTGCTGAAATTTGGGATAGTGAGTTATGTTAGGCCCTTCAACATCTTCCGTCAATTTGGTCCAGATCGGTGCAGATTTGGATATAGCTACCATATAGACTGATCCTCCGATTTAGGGTCTTAGGCCCATAAGAGCCACATTTATTATCCGATTTTGCTGAAATTTCGGACAGTGAGTTGTCTTAGGCCCTTGGACATCCATTGCCAATTTGGTTCAGATCGGTCCAGATTTGGATATAGATGCCATATAGTCCAATCCTCCGATTTGCGGTCTTAAGCCCATAAAAGCCACATTTATTATCCGATTTCGCTGAAATTTGGGAGAGTGAGTTGTGTTAAGCTCTTCGACATTTATCTGTTACTTGGTCGAAATCGGTCCAGATTTGGATATAGCTGCCATATAGACATATATCTTGATGAAAAGCCTTGGCCCAATAAAAGGCGCATTTATAAGCCGATTTCACTTTAATTTGACACAGTGATGTATGTTAGGCTTTTCGACATCCGTGTCGTTTATGGTTCAGAGCGGTTTATTTTTAGATATAGCTACTAAAAAGAGCAAAATTTTGTTTTATACAGTTGAACAATGACTTTTACATATTAGCATTTGGTCCAAATCGGAACATATTTCGCTATATCTGCTATGGGTCATAAGGTATGAATTTTTCCCCGGATTTGACGAAAGGTGGTTTACATATATACCCGAGGTGGTGGGTACCCAAAGTTCGGCCCGACCGAACTTAACGCCTTTTTACTTGTTGATCATCTAGATGTTCTGATTCGAAATAACCATGTCCGACCGAAATCACCATAGCCGTCGGACGCGTAAAGATTGCCGCATACTCAGATACTAAGTTTTGATGTACGTCGTTGGACATTGCAAATGGGCCATATCGGTTCAGATTTAGATATAGCTCCCATATAGCCGATCTCCCGATTTGACTTCTTGAGCCCCTGGAAGCCAAAATTTTTGCCTGATTTGGCTGAAATTTTGCACATAGTGTTCTGTTATGATTGCCAACAACTGCGCCAAGTACGGTTCAAATAGTTCTATAGCCTGATATAGCTCCCATATAAACCGATCTCCTGATTAGACTACTTGAGCCCCTGGAAATTAAGCATGAAATGTTTTGTTACTACTTCCAACAACTGTGTATAAACCGATCTCTAGATATGACTTCTTGAGTCCTTACAAGCTGCAATTTTTGTCCGATTTGGCTGAAATTTTCCATGCGGTGTTCTATTACAACTTCCAATAACTGTGCAAAACACGGTCCAAATCAGTCTATAGCCTGATATGGATGCCATATAAACCGATCTTCCGATTTGACAACTTTAGCCCCTGAAAGACTCAATTTTCGTCCGAATTAGTAGAAATTTTGCACATTCGTTCTTTTATTACTTGCAACAACTGTACCAAATACGGTCCAAAAAATCAGAAAATTTTGCCCTTCAACTATATTTTATCTATATACTAGCTGACCCGGGCCCGCATAGCTGCGCCTTATATTACTTTATGTGGAACAAAAGTTTCCTCGGAAAATTTATTTTGACAATAAAAGATTTTTTAGTGAAATACCATGCTAACTTGACAAACAGTTTAACAATATAAGTGCCTTTATCTGAATCCCATGTGATCTTTATTGGTCTACGAATTTAAGTTTGGATGTAAGGTGTACTCCATTCTTAAAATACTTCATTTCAGCTTGATATTCTCATGATGTCTGATTTAGTGGTGTTTTCGGGGGAAAGGTGGTCCCCCAGATAATTGGCCCTGAAGAAATATCAGCATCGTGCTTCTTCTTTCAAATACCATTTATTTAAACCCCATATTGGCATTGGCTTAAGAGGAGTTTACAGGATGAGGCGTCCCCTAAACACATGGCCCCAAAATAGGTTATCAAATTCGTTTTCTAATCTCAGATACCTTTCATTTGAGCCACATATTGGCATGATCGAAAAATTTTTCCCTTTGGGGGTGTTTTGGGAAAGGGGTGATGCCCTAAATACATGGTCCTACGTTTGGATATCAAATTCGTATTCTACTCCCAAATACCTTTATTTGAACCCATATTGCGATGGTCAGTAAAAATTGCAATTTGTGGTGTATTTTTGGTAAGGGCTAGACCCCAGAAAATTAGTCCCGAAAGTGGGTATCAATTCTTGATCTACCCCCCAATACTTTTCATTTAAACTCCACATTGACATGGTCGGTAAATGTGTTCGATTTAGGGGTGTTTTTGGCGATTGGGGTGGTCCCCCATACACTAAGCCCTGAAAATATATCAGCAATATCTTCTATTCTCATATATCTATATATAATTTATTTGAACCCCATATTGCGATTGGCCTCAAAATTGGATATCAAATTCGTTTTTATACCCTCCACCATAAGATGGGGGGTATACTAATTTCGTCATTCTGTTTGTAACTACTCGAAATATTCGTCTAATACCCCATAAAGTATATATATTCTTGATCGTCGTGACATTTTATGTCGATCTAGCCATGTCCGTCCGTCTGTGCGTCCGTCCGTCCGTCCGTCCGTCCGTCTGTCTGTCGAAAGCACGCTATTTTCCGAAGGAGTAAAGCTAGCCGCTTGAAATTTTGCACAAATACTTCTTATTAGTGTAGGTCGGTTGGTATTGTAAATGGGCCATATCGGTCCATGTTTTGATATAGCTGCCATATAAACCGATTTTGGGTCTTGACTTCTTGAGCCTCTAGCGTGCGCAATTCTTATCCGATTGGAATGAAATTTTGCACGGCGTGTTCTGTTATAATATCCAACAACTGTGCCAAATTTTTATTTTTAGTGTACTATATGAGAGCACACAAAATTTCGCTTAAATCGCACCACCCATCTCCGAGATCTGGCGTTTCTGAAAATTAGAGTAAGGGGGAGGTTCCGCCCCCCCTTCAGATACCAAAAAATATAGCAACCTATTTTCACCACGGGGTCATTATGAACCATCTGTGAAAAGTTCAAGAAAATCGGTTCAGCCGTTTCTGAGTCTATAAGGAACACACAAATTAAAGGTATTGGGTAGCAGATTACGAATATGTTATTAAACTTTGTTTCCAAGAATCTAGGTGGTGCTTTACCTCCTTAAGTCGCCTCCAATAGTTTATTTGACCCATTAAAACAGTGGGGGATCAAGTGATAGATATTTTTAAGTGGAGTGTGCTCAAGTGGCATATGGAGTGAGGCGCCTTCCATCAAACGGCTGTATACTCTATTTATGACAATATGTATTTAAATTCAAAGTATAAGGTTTTGGACTGCGAATATATCTTTATCACCACCTTCTCAAAACAGTTGATCAATTATAATGACCTAACAGGACACTGCCGCCAGTTGCAAACCTTAACGTCAAGGTGGTCGCCATTTTTAGCTCATCGACATGGAGCCTCCATTCCTAGAAAAGTCCGAACAACGTGCTGCTGAGAAACACTTTTATGTTAAAAAGTTTTACATTGTTTAATTACTAAGAACTGTAGCCACCGTACGTAACATAAAGACCGGCAAATTAGTTCTTTACCACTGAGAATAGGTCAATATGGCAATTTGATTTGATTTAAAAAAGTCTAAATTATGACTATTCAACAGGTAGCCAAATAGTCAGTTATAGATACCTAACACATGATGATCAATGTTATAGGCGCTAAGCCGCTCCAAGCGAGTAGCAAAAAAGCTCTAACAGATGAGAGAAATGTCAAATTCTTAGTCGTTTATATGTGTTTGCGCAAGGATCCGGGGCGACATGGAACGGAGAATTTTTTAGTTATTTTATAAACATTTTGGGTATTAAAGTCTAAACCTTTCTCTTATAGATGACAGCGCTAACATTTAGAAAATCGTCATCTGTTAGCAAATGGATCAACTGAATGGAGACGCTATCACGAACAAAGAGAGGGCAGAGTGGTAAAAATTGATGATGCAGCATTTATCTTTATTACGGTAACCTATCGGTCCTTAAAATAAAGAACAAGTAAAAAGGCGTTAAGTTCGGCCGGGCCGAACTTTGGATACCCAACACCTCGTGTATATCTGTAAACTACCTTTCATCAAAATTCGGTGAAAATTTCATACCTTATACTCATATACCTCATAACGATATGAGCTATAAACGACACGGATGTCGAACATAAGTCACTGAGTCAAATTTCAGTGAAATCGGATTATAAATGCGCCTTTTATGGGGCCAAGACTTTAAATCGAGATATCGGTCTACATGGCAGCTATACCCAAATCTGGGTATTCTGATCAAGAATATATATACTTTATAGGGTCGGAAATGGATATTTCGATGTGTTGCAAACGGAATGACAAAATGAATATACCCCCATCCTTCGGTGGTGGGTATAAAAATTTTATATAGCAATTTCGTTGCGGATGCATTATTTTTATACCCACCACCGAAGGATGGGGGTATATTCATTTTGTCATTCCATTTGCAACACATCGAAATATCCATTTCCGACCCTATAAAGTATATATATTCTTGATCAGAATACCCAGATTTGGGTATTCTGATCCTCGGGTATATATATAAACCACCTTTCGTCAAATCCGGGGAAAAATGTATACCTTATGACCCATTGCAGATATAGCGAAATATGTTCCGATTTGGACCAAATACTAATAAGTACAAGTCATTGTTCAATTGTGTAAAACAAAATGTTGCTCTTTTTAGCAGCTGTATCTAAAAATAAACCGCTCTGAACCATAAACGGAAGTTATATCGAACGTTTTATCATAACTCACTGTCCCAAATTTCGGCGACATCGGACAATAAATGCGCCTTTTGTGGGCTCAAAACCTTAAATCGAGAGATTGGTCTATATTGCAGCTATATCCAAATCTGAACCGATCTGAGCCAAATTGACAAAGGATTTCGAAGGGCCTAAGACATCGCACTGTCCCAAATTTCAGCAAAATCGGATAATAAATGTGGCTTTTATGGGTCTAAGACCATAAATCGGAGGATCGGTCTATATAGCAGCTATATCCAAAACTGGACCGATCTGGGCCAAATTAACGAGGGAAGTCGAAGGGCCTAACATAATTCCCTGTCCCAAATTTCAGCAAAATCGGATAATATATGTGGCTTTTATGGGCTTAAGACCCTAAATCGGAGGATCAGTCTATATGGCAGCTATATCCAAATCTTTACCGATCTGGGCCAAATTGAAGACAGATGTCGAAGGGCCTAAGAAAACTTACTGTCCCAAATTTCAACAAAATAGGGTAATAAATGTGGCTTTTATGGGCCTAAAACCCTAAATCGGAGGATCGGTCTATATGGCAGCTATATCCAAATCTGAACTGATCTGGGCCAAATTGACGAAGGATGTCGAAAGGATTAACGCAACTAACTGTTCCAAATTTCAGCAAAATCGGATAATAAATGTGGCTTTTATGGGCCAAAGACCCTAAATCGGCGGATCGGTCTATATGGGGGCTATATCCAAATCTTTACCGATCTGGGCCAAATTAAAAACAGATGTCGAAGGGCCTAAGAAAACTCACTGTACCAAATTTCAGCAAAATCGGATAATAAATGTGGCTTTTATGGGCTTAAGACCCTAAATCGGAGGATCGGTCTATATGGCAGCTATGTCCAAATCTAGACCGATCTGAACCAAATTGACGAAGGATGCCGATGGGCCTAACACAATTCACTGTCTAGAATCTCATCAAAATCGGATAACAAATATGGCTTTTGTAGGCCTAAGACCAGAAATCGGAGGATCGATCTATATGGCAGCCATATCCAAATCTGTACCGATCTGAGCCAAATTGACGAAGGTTGTCGATGGGCCTAACCCAACTCACTGTCCCGAATTTCAGCAAAATCGGACGATAAATTTGGCTTTTGTGGGCCTAAGACCCCAAATCGGAGGATCGGTCTATATGGCAGCTATATCTAAATCTGTACCGATCTGGGCAAATTAACGAAGGAAGTTGAAGGGCTTAACACAAATCCCTGTCCCAAATTTCATCGAAATCGGATAATAAATGTGGCTTTTATGGGCTTAAGACCCTAAATCGGAGGATCGGTCTATATGGCAGCTATATCCAAATTTGGACCGATCTGAGCCAAATTGATGAAGGATGTCGATGGGCCTAAGACAACTCACTGTCCCAAATTTCAGCGAAATCGGATAATAAATGTGGCTTTTATGGGCTTAAGACCCTAAATTGGAGGATCGGTCTATATGGCAGCTATATCCAAATCTAGACCGATCTGAGCCAAATTGACGAAGGATGTTGAAGGGCCTAACACAAATCCCTGTCCCAAATTTCAGCGAAATCGCATAATAAATGTGGCTTTTATGGGCCTTAGACCCTAAATCGTCGGATCGGCCTATATGGGGGCTATATCAAGATATAGTCCGATATAGCCCATCTTCGAACATAACCTGCTTATGGACAAAGAAAGAATCTGTGCAAAATTTCAGCTCCATATCTCTATTTTTAAAGACTGTAGCGTGATTTCAACAGACAGACGGACAGACGGACGGACATGTCTAGATCGTCTTAGATTTTTACGCTGATCAAGAATATATATACTTTATAGGGTCGGAAATGGATATTTCGATGCGTTGCAAACGGAATGACAAAATGAATATACACCCATCCTTCGGTGGTGGGTATAATAAGATATTCGCAAAGACAATCACATGTTGGACGATTAGGATCAGCCTATAAATAGTGTGGTGAGAATCAGTATAAAATTAAACTCTGACTTTATGACTAAATGGATAAGGATCGGTCTATTAATAATGTGTTAAAAAACACTATTAAATTAAGCTCTGACTTTATGACCACAATGTAGCGACCACAATTTTCAACGAGTGAAAGCGTGCTAAGTTTCGCCGGGCCGAATCTTACATACCCTCCACCATAGATAGCATTTGTCGAATTCTTTTCCCGACATCTTTTTTGAGGCAAACAAAGGATAAAAGAAAATAATTGCTATGATCTTTGGGGCTATATCAAATTAAGGTCCGATTCGGACCATAAAGTAGTAGAAGTCATTGCGCAAAATTTCAGCCAATTCGCCCTTTAGGGGCTCAAGAGGTAAAATAGAGAGATCGGTTTATATGGGAGCTGTATCAGGCTATAGACCTATTCGGACCATATTGGACACGTATGTTGAAAGTCATGGGAAAAGCCGTCGTACAAAATTTCAGCCAAATCGGATAATAATTACGCCCTCTTGAGGCTCAAGAAATCAAGATTCCAGATCGATTTATATGTCAGGTTATGGACCGATTTGAACCATATTTTGAAGTCTTAACAAAAATTACTTCATGCAAATTTCCAGCCAAATCGGATGAGAATTGATCTCTCTAGTGGCTTAAGCAGTCAATATCCCAAATCGGTTTAAATGGTATACTAAATTTTAGATAAATCGGATGAGATTTGAGCCATATAGTGGCTCAAGAAGTCAAGATCCAAAATCG